>NC_049913.1:29809121-29949121 GCF_001411555.2 Juglans regia
TTGAAGTAGATACTTATTTGGTATGCAAAAAAAAAAAAAAAAAAGGATAATAATCTATATTTAAACATACAGGTACTTGTCATGCATGATCATTTTTATTTTGAAATTATTGTTATTTTGGGGGTCTCTTACCGTAAGCTTATATATATATATATATTGAAGATTGCCGATCATAATTAATTGAAATTTAATTTTAGAAATACTCTATATACGAGAGATCTTTTCTATGTTCCTATTAATGTCACAAAAGGGTTACATAATTTTTGTGAATAATCATATTGATCTGTTTCTACACAAGAATTTGTTACACTTGATTTGATTTGTAGGTGTCAAGTAACCCTTTATGTCATTTTCATTCTATTTAATTAGTGAGATTCGGGATCACAAGATGAACATGATGAGTTGGATTGATCTTTTCACTGATTTGGTAAATTAGGTCATGCCTAGATTTTTCTAGCCTTCTTGATAAATAATTGCTTGAATGATTAGCCTGTCGTAGAACCCACTTAATGTATTTTGGGGACCTCTTCTAGATTTTCGAATTAAGATGGGCTCGCTCCAAGCTGAATACCCTTAAAAACAATACTATTAGCTCTTCAGTCAGGTTTTGTTGCTTTCAATAAAAAAATTTCCAATGATTTCTCATAATTAAACTTTCATTTTAAGGATAAGATGTCATAATTAATTAGCAAGTTTTATCTTTGTATAGAAGTTAGCTACAAGAAAATTATTTATTTGTTTGTAGTTATTTCTAACAAAATGACTATTTCTTACCAAAATGAGTTTATTTTTATCACAAATAATCATTATCGTCACAAATAATTCGTCACAAATATTTATTTTTCTTATAAGTATATATATATATATAGCGCTGCATCAAGCAAAGTTGATTTTATTCTCATTTTAATCTTTAATTTAATAAGTGAAATTTGTCTTAATCCTTGTATATAATCCGTGTGATACAAGGCTAAATGATATTATTATATTAAAGTATCATTTATTTCAAAAGTTTAAGCTAATTAAACTAAATGAATTTATTTATTTAATTTATATCCTAATTTAGAGTACTTCTATCCAATCTTGATTATTGTATGTCTGTTAAAAATACGAGTGTACATCTTTTGAAACCATGAAACCTCTTGGAATAACCTAGTCTAACCATATCAACAGTGTCTTAATGATGTCTTTGTTTACACAAAACTAAATTATCTCATCTCATCTCATATATTAATCATTACAATTTTCTCAAATTCTCACACAAAATATAATAAATAATTCAACTTTTTCAAATCTCATACAAAAAAAAATTATATTATAACAATATTTTATTTAACTTTTAACAAAACATCTCATCTTATCTAAACTGTGTAACCAAACGAGGCCTAAAAGGAAGGGACTTGGTCTGCATCCTATTAAATTTGACCGTTCTACTGTATACATGATGATCCAAACTATCTAGTTGAAAAAAATGAACGAACAAGATTTCTTTGCTTTTAATAGAAAAATAAGTAAATTAGTTTTTCACAAATCTTCTAGTGTTCTATCAATTAATTATTTTTCAAATAGATAAATTCAGGATGCATGAAAGCGAAATTCGAATGCAAAATGCAGCTTCAGCACAAACTGCATATATGGTTGGAGTTCATACAAAAAAAAAAGTGTTCTGATCGTTATCTCCCACTAATTGTTTGTTTTGTAGCAGGAAAAAAAAAGGGGAGGGGGATCTCTGATCATGCTGCATATTCATCCACTTATTGAAATATGGTTGACATTCAAAGGGCCACATTTTGTGATCACTCATGAATATCGCTAGCTTTGTCATCCCTAAAGCATATTTTCTTTTCTTTGTGGTTCAAAAGTTCTCCAGAAAAAGAGAAACCTGTACATTTTGCTTTAGGACCATCATATTCTTTCCCAAAGGTGGATGTTGGATGGTGGCTCGACGTTATCTTTTAAGAAGCTGCAATTAACACAGTACGTACCTTTTCTCCATCATGTGGCACTTATTTTTCATGCAGGTTTTAACTCCAAAATGGAATATTTATATATATAGATGAAAGAGCAAATCTATTCTAGCATCTGTTATGATTCTGAAGGTTAAAAGTTTAATCAAATTAGTATTCAACAGTTTTAAGACTTTTAGATCAATAGTTAAGTCTTTAACAATTAGTATCAGAGCAGAGACCACGTCATGAGTTCAAATTATGGAGAGAGCGACCTATAGGCTGGATTAAAATGTCTTGATACTTTGTATGAGTATAATGTTAAATCATTTAATACTGATAAATGAGTGAAGTCGTCAAAAGGAAAAGGGTTACCACCGAAATAGTGTCGATAGAGTAGGCTGCTGTGGATGTCAAATTCGATAACGTGGTGGAATGTTATGATCCTGAGAATTAAAGGTTTAACCAAATTAGTATCTAACAATATTAAAACCTTGCCATTTTTAATAACATGCGTCGATCATTACAATAATAGATGTGATTGAGATAATAAAATTTTCAAATTAAATTCTGGAACAAATGCCTGTAGTACTACTCGTTTTGAAGCTCAGGCAGAATCGTTCTGATCAAACCTGCATTATGAGCTGTACCAATCGATCGATAGCGCATGAAAAGGGCTCGCTCCAACTTTTGCCGTCCAAAGAGATATACATGTTTGGATCTATTAAGATGTGGTTTAGAAAGTTCCAATGTATTCAATCCCATCATTACAAGATAGACAAATATGGATGCTAAGTGGTGTGACAATCAACCACGCAATTTGCAAGGCCTTCTCACGTCATAGAACTATAGAAGTACACTCATTGTTTGGATGTTGAGCTTGTTTCATCTCATCAAATTTCAATATCTAAACACCACTTAGAGCACTTGGATTGGCTTAGCCAAATGGCTGTGTATCTCTAAAATTTGGCTAAATATCAATAAAATGATTTGTATTGAAGTAGTCAAAATGAGGAAGCTCTACATATGAGCTACCGTTTCACCAAAATTTCCTTCAAATTTGGAGATATTTTGTTCATCTTCAAAAGAATTATTTTATTCTAAAAATATATACCAATTGCACAATATTGGGGCATTGCTCATTTTCTTGCTACTTGTTCGAGCCTTTAACATTGGGATGATGGATAAAATATTGGGTTATTAAATTATTAATTAGTATACAGTTATTAATTAGTGTATGCAAAACATGTACTTTTAGTTAAATGTTGGAGATGACTTTAATGAAACTAATATCAATACTCTCAACGATATATTTTTCAATTTCAAAATTTTCATTTACTAATTACTTAATTATTACAACTTTTTTAAAATTCTAAACAAAAGAGAAAACAATTCAACTTTTTCAAATCTCAAAACAAAAATAATATTAAAGAAATTATATTCTAACAATATTTTTTTAATTTTATAATATTTTTATTTAAAATTTTTTCTCTCCTCTCCCAAAACTCTATAAAATATCATACCTCAAACAATTTCACTACTATTCACATATTTATCACTTCATATAATTCCCCAAATATCCCCTAAGCCTACTCGAATTCAATTTTGGTCCTTGCAATTACACACACATATATAGTCCTAAGATTAATGATTAGCCTCTTTAATTAAACTTAGTTTGGTCGTGAGTGAGATTGATAATGGTTTGCAAATTGCTATGGGATACAGTAGTGGGTCCCAACATATGGAGATTGTCTTGTTATGAATGATGATTGATAAATGCGTAATTAGACTCGAGAGGACTCGCTCCTGCTTGTTGAACACGTTTGCGTGAGATCACCTCTAGTATTCACATTTCACACTGAAGAGAAATGCTAGGTATATAGACCGATTCTCTACCGAGCTTTTGCACCGATGAGTGCATTTTTTTTTTTGTTGTTTTTTTTTTAATGTATTGAATTTACTTCTTTTTTTTTTTTTTTTTTTTTTTTTGTGTTTTCTTAAACATTAGAAAACATTAGAAAAATCATTTCTTAATATTTTAAAAAAAATACTACAATCAATCTCATTTAGATATAGAAACACTTTTAAATCATCTCATCTCATCTCATCTCATTTCATCATTACAAAAGAGTAATGTTAGAGAAAAGTCACTATAGCAGTACACACTTTGCACTCACTGCGTGGTTACTTCTAATTGATTGTTCTCAACACTCATTTGAAGAGATGTGTGATCTAAATAATATCATATCATGTGTATAAAATAAATACTTTTAATAATAATTTTTATCTATATTTATTTATATACAAAGAAGCACGTCATTTTATCTTGGTATACCATCGTTTCCGTAAATGATCCTCACACATAAGCTGGCAACTGTACTACTTTTTGTTCTCCATCATCTCTTGCATGGAAAAGTAAAACCATCGATCCGTCTCCGTGGAAAGATTCTCACACAGAATGCAACTGTACCACTTTTTGTTCTCCATCATCTCTTGCTGCATGGAACGTGCAATTATTTTACACAAAGATACCATTCTTTTCAGTATTTTTTTATAATTATATTTTAATTCGAAGACACTTTAATAAAATAATGATATTTTTATAATTTTATTTTATAAAAATGCTGTTAATTTAAAATAGCTAGAGTTGTAAAAAACGGTTCTCTCTATAATAGCTGGAATTAATTCAGGTTTTAGTTTTACATTTCAACAATATATATATATATATATATATCTATTCTCATTTTATCAACAAATAACTTTGTTTTACGTGTAGATATTTTTATAAATAGTAATATATCCTGCATACTCATATTTAACTTATCTCAATAAATGTGAGATTTTCTTCCCCTTTTTAGATATTTTTTATTTTTTTTATTTTTAAATCAAATGTCGATAGACAATGTCACATTATCATAGTGGGATGGGAATGTAAATATGCATAATTGTCTTTTTATAAAATCATAATAATTCTATAACTGTGTTATAGCTTGCTTTATAAAAAGAAAATTTGTTCTCATATGTTACTATTCACCACTTCACACCCCACATCTTATAAAAAATACGCTCACACCTTATGAAAAACACCTCTACATTTTATGAAAAAATTATAAATATTGGGTGTGAAATGTCTACAATAGTTGATATGTAGAATTACTTTTATAAGAATACCTACAATTTAAAACAATAGTTGGTGGCCTATATATATCATTATTCTTTCATATTCCAACAAACTTTACACAAAAAAGAAGACGGAATCACGAATTAAGGAAAAACACATTAAAAATAGAAAAAAATTAAAATTAAAAATAAAATTTTAGAAAATTTTATGATATTTTTCTTGACATATATATATATATATATATATATATTGTTTATTGACTAGTTAATGACTTTTTGGATATGTTAAAATTGTTAAAATTTCCACTTTTAAGAAAGTTTGTTCCCCTCAATGTGATGTCACTATTGTGCACCTTCCACACTTTTAGATTGACACAAACAAATAGGTGCATATATGCAGCATATATGGGGTCCTCTTCAAAGTTCTAATATCTCCTTCTTGCTTTAATTTTCCTTTTCTTTTCATGCCCGTATCTCTTTATCCTGGTCCAATCTAAGATTCACTGTGATGTCAGTCTCAACTTTGTTGCTTATTTTTAAAACATAATAAACTAAGGACAAATTCAAATGCGTAGGTGGGCGTGCCGGAGTGGTTATCGGGCATGACTAGAAATCATGTGGGCTCTGCCCGCGCAGGTTCGAATCCTGCCGCCCACGTTACATCTTTTGCTTTTTATCTTTCATCTACGACAGGTAATTAAGAACTCATATAATGCGTACGGTCATTTTGAAAAAAATAAAATTTATTATTAAAATATTAATATATTATAAGAAAATTATTTATTTATAATAAGTTAATTTTAATAAAATAATTATTTATAATTAAAATTAGTTATGAATAATTTTTCAATTGTACTAAATTAGTTACAAAAGTCATTTTTTTTTAGTGATATTAATTAATTAATTTTTTTTTATGTAAATCTTATATTTATTATTATTTTTTTTTAAAATAATTGCACGATGCTTTCAATTGGTACAGAACATGCTATAAAATAGTAACAAGAATTTTATAATTAAGTATACTTTTCAATTTCTTTCTAATGGGCGACTGCCACGTAGTGTACTGATGCCACGTGCCATTCAATTAATATGAATCATGTCTTTGATTAGCCGATACTGGACATCAATTTCGTAAAAATCGAAAATTTAAATTCACATAAAAATTTGAACTATGATTTTGTAATTAATCCGAGCTTATATAATAGAAAACTCAAGAAAATTTTACCTTTATCAATTAATGCAAAGTATTATACGTAGCATAGTAGACACTTCTATTTCTTTTGATGCCCATATCAATACTTGGCATCAATTTTGTTACTTTTATCAAGAAGATGTAACTTTTATCAATTTTATCATCTGAGCAATGAAGAGCGCGCGCGCACACGCATATATATAATTTGAAAAATACCGTAGTTATAAAGTGATTATATAAAAATAATCTCATAAATTGACGTGATTTGATATGATTCGTCAGATTGTAAAATTACTTTTACTATAAAATAGATCAAACATATCAGATAAAGTCATGCCAGTTTGTGAGATTGTTCTTATGTAATTTTTTTGTAGATGTAGTAATACTCATATAATATATTTATGGTAGATCCAATAAATTATCTTTGGATACATAAACAGGTATCAAAAGAAATAGAAGTGTTTATTGTGCTACGTACGTATAATACCAAAAACAATATTATAGACTTAACTCAAAATACAAAATATTTGCAACACTGACATATATTATAGTGATAAAATATCACCAATTAGAGATCAACTTATATATATAATATGTTTTATGAATGTTAATTAGAAGAGAAAGTATCAAAAGAAACTAGTGATCAATGAGAAATGAACAAAAGTCATACGCAAAATGATAGGGTTCGTAGAAAAGAATAAATAAAAGTCTGAAGGGAAAATAAGAAGAATATGAATATATATATATATATATATATATATATATATATATCTACTCTATTATAATTAGTGGTTATTTAATTGTGAATAGTAATTTTTATTGTTTTTCAGTTAATTTTTCTTGTTTTTCCGTTAAGTCCTGTTTTATTAAAAGGTCTTTAAAATTCTTGATTATTTGACGTGTAGCTCATTATAGAATTTAATGAATGATTATATTTTACCAAAAAGTCCTTAATAGTCCCGCGATTAGATATTTTGTTGAAATTTAAATTTTTTTTAATCTTAATTTTTTAATTTTTTTTAACTTTGTATTTTCTTTTCTTAGACAAATAAACTACTAATTTTTTCACTTTTTTTTTATTTAAATCATTATGTCAAGTGCACTCTGGGGCTAACGCACCCGGAGCCATTCCCTAGTGTGTGTGTGTGTATATATATATATATATATATATATATATATATATATAGATTTAAAAAAAAAAAAAGTATGACACCAAAATTTCCATTTTTCTAAATAATATTTGGGATTAGATTATATATTTTTTATAATGTTATTCTAGTCAACTGATTTGTGCGTGACAAGCCATTTTTTTAATGTTGTTCCACAATCATCATGCATGGTAGCAATCATCCACAAGAACGGGAAGTAGTAGTGCAGCTAACACAATCTAAAGTATTAGTGCGTTGGTATTCAACTACCTACGTACAACGGATAGTGGTCGGCCCATTTCAGATCATCTTTCATATTTCGCCCAATTTGAAAGTCCTGTTTCGTATTAATATGACTTGGTTAATTCCTTGGATGCTTTTCCTTCCCAAATTGATCTTTTGCTACTTTATATATAATATATCCATTTCTATTCGTTTTTAAGTTTAATTATAGGTACGTTTATTATACCGTACGTAAAGGAGGAAAAAAACAAATTTTATATTTACAGTCATTTTTGTATATTAGTTTTTTGAATACAGTTTATTAATATAATTGATCAAAATAATTATTTTATATTAAAAAAAATTGATGCAGTCAATCACATTAGTAAATACATAAATAATATATAAAAATAATTATATATAAAATTTATATATATATATATATATATTTAAGAATCTTTAGGAAACGCCCACAAAAGGTAGATATATAATAGCGAGAGTAATGCTATATATAATTATAGAGTATGTAAGTGCCGTATATTTATTTTAAAAAAGAATGAGATCTATTATTAAAAAATTAATTTATTTTCATGTAATTCTGTATTTATTTATTTTTTTTAAAATGATTGCACAATATTTATATACTCATGATTGTAAGTATCATTTCTCTAATAACTGTTAGTAATGGTACGTACTTGTGAATTAGCCAACCAACTTGTGTGTGTGTGTGTGTGTGTGTGTGTGTGTGTGGAGGCTGGAGCCAATAATCCACGCACAGACATTTTCCCATATTCATAAGCCAAACACAGAATGCTAGTGATGCCTGCAGACCATGTTAATTCGTAGGAGGATTGGGAAATGGGAACCGAAATATATAACCTCTGAGCAGTACTACAGAGATCAGTCTTAATTATTTGACATTGATCATCTTTCTTTCGCGGCGTCAAGCAAATTCTAATTATGATCAGCAGATCAATTTCAAAACAAAACATCTTTATCTAAGATAATTAAGATGGTGATTTCTTTGCACGAGGGTATGAGTAAGGTGGGCGGGGCCGGTGCTTTCGGTAGGTAGGTCATGCATGTGTCGTTTCCACGTTATTGCCATGTGTTTGCATGTAAATGCTTGATCTTCCTCACAAATACAAGTTACCGACGACTTTTATGGCTCTCTTTTCCATCTCTGAGCGGTATTAAACATCCAGCTCATAAAATTCATAAACAGCTTAGCTTAGAAAATTGCACCAATATTCGTGCGAGAGAGAGAGAGAGAACTGAAGAAGAAGAAGAAGAAGAGGAGAGTAGTGAATGCTCACTCCGGATCCTCCAGAATATTCCGTCTCGGTTGGCCACAAATGCCATATCTACAGCCATATCCATGGCACTCTCGTCTATGTACTTTCAATGCTCTGATCTCTACTCTCTTTCTCTCTCATTGAGCTCGTATCTTCATTTGCTATGGCTCTTTAATTCTTAAGGGTTTTCAAATTATACTAAACAAGAGGAAAAACCCATCTAGTGAGGGTAAATTTACAGAGCTAAGTCCCTTTTCAAAGTGCCAAAAAAGTGAGTGGGCTCAACCACCATTATTATGCTATTTTGATAAGGCTCATATATATATAAATATATATATATATATATATATAAATATATATATATATATTTGGTGTTTAATACTATTGTTTTCTTTTTTTATAGCGGCCCAGTAGTACTACTTTGTATTTTAGCGGTCTCCGGAGAGGCTGACTGCAGATGGGGTGAAGAGGAACATATATAAAAAGGACTCGGGATTGCTCAACAGAAGAGAACCAAACCATTCCAATTCTCTCGCTCTCTCTCTCTCTCTCTCTCTCTGATCTCTCCCTAATGGAGCCCAATATTAACGCCGGTAGCATGGACTCCCACTGCTTGGAAATAAGGATGGAACCACACAAAGTCGTCCCACCGCCCCCTAGGAGCACCTTACAAAAGCTCAAGAGCAGGCTCAAGGAAACCTTCTTCCCCGATGACCCTTTGCGCCAATTCAAAGGACAACCATTGAAGACCAAATTCATTCTTGGAGCACAGTATATCTTTCCTATCCTTAACTGGGGTCCTAATTACAGCCTCAAACTCTTTAAGTCCGACATTGTTTCTGGTCTCACTATTGCAAGCTTAGCGATTCCTCAGGTTAATTACTTGATCATCTCGATCGGTTTCTGTGTGTTCATCTTTTTCTATCTTTTCATTTCATTTCATTCTCTTTTATGTCGTCTAAAGTGAACTAGGCGAATTTGAACCTGTTTTCTTTTGTACTAATATATGTGTTGCTTTTATTGTTTCAGGGTATCAGTTATGCTAACCTTGCCAATCTACCTCCTATTGTGGGTCTCTGTGAGTAGTACTCGTTTTTGGTCATGCCTATAATACTTCTTTACCTTTAAAGCTAGCTAGCACACTGTTTTATTATTCATGATTCTTATTTTCTTTTTCTTTTTCTTTTGCCTGGATTTACATAAAGATTCCAGCTTTGTTCCTCCACTTGTGTATGCTGTTCTTGGAAGTTCTAGGGACCTGGCTGTAGGACCTGTTTCTATTGCTTCTCTTGTACTGGGATCCATGCTTATGCAAGAAGTCTCTCCCAACAACGATCCCGTCTTGTTTCTTCAGCTGGCCTTTACTTCAACCTTCTTTGCTGGTCTCTTCCAAGCTTCTTTAGGATTCTTAAGGTCATGAACTTTTCCTTTTTCTTTAGCTCTTAATCTTCCATATCCCTTTTCTCTCTTCCTTTCCTTCCCTATACTCTGAAGAGTACTGAAAACAATATATATTAGCATATATTTTCTGGGTTAATATATAGAAATTGCAGGCTGAAAATTTTGCTGTTTTGGGATGAATTGCAGGCTTGGATTTATTATTGACTTTCTCTCGAAAGCTACTCTGATTGGGTTCATGGCTGGAGCTGCTATTATAGTCTCTCTGCAACAGCTCAAAGGCCTCCTTGGAATCACCCATTTTACCAAACAAATGGGTTTGGTTCCTGTTTTAAGCTCTGTTTTCCACAACATAAAAGAGGTACGTACGTAATAATCTCTTGATTTAGATCTCATTCGCAGGATTTATGACTGGCGCATTGATCATTAAACAGTCGAAAATTAATCCTACGGTTACAAATAAAGTAACGTAGACCGGAGTATATTTATTGCAAGCTAGTAATTAATTTAAAGCCTTTTTTTTTCTTTTTTTGCTAATAGAAAGAAGCATTAATATATAATACTATATATGAATAACAGTATTAATTAACGTAAAACAATTTCCCTAATAATATTACCTAAGTACTATACGACGTAGATGCAGTACTTTAATTCTACAGATCATTTCTTCTTAAATTTATCATCTTTAATCATATATATTCATACGACGTAGATGCAGTACTTTAAATGATTTCTTATAAAAAGTCATATAAAATACGTCAAAAAAAAAAAAAAAACATGATATGATGCTTGATCGGGTGATACATGATCGTATGTGTAATATGATGTTGGTATTTGTTTTTTCTTTTCCTTGTCGTTAACATGATGTTCATGATCATCGACTTTTATGTGCAGTGGTCATGGCAAACCATAGTGATGGGATTTTGCTTCCTCGTCTTACTCTTGGTGGCAAGACACGTTGTATGTTAATATTCGATCGATCTATCCTTTTACTCTATAATATTAATATATTTTTCTGCAAGCACAGCTAGTGTACGTCACTATTAGAAAAATAAGTATTAATGATGGATTATTTATAACAAAAATATATTTATTTTAACAGAAAATAACTGATCACAAATAAATAATTTTCTTATAGTGCGCAATACCCCCCACACACATACATACATACATATATATATATATATATATATCTGTTTAATTAGTTTCTATATACAGATCCAAGACAATTAATACATGGAAAATTTTATACACTACACCACCATCTTACTTTCATCTCACTATATATGATGTGATATATTTATCACCATTAAATGATCATTTATTACATATTTTTTTATTATCTAATAGTGATGAATGTGCTACATATTATTTAATATGATCAAAATGGAATGAAAATATCGTATATAATATTACTCGTGATAAATATATATATCACACTTTATATAGTGGAATGCAAGTAGGATGATGTTGCATGTGGTGTATAAGATTACTCTTAATACATATATACATATATATATATATATATATATATATATATACTTCCATGACATATATAGTACTTCATGTATTAATTATATATGTATGGACGGTTATGATTCACCAGTAATTCCTCACACATGAGCTTGCCGTGCATGGCGGTTAAATGGATTACAACCGTTCGATACGAGTAAACACACGTGGGGTCAACGACAAATAATTTATATAATTAATGATCACTGTCTCATCATGCGTTAATTAATGCATATATAGTACTTGTGGTATATGGTGATTGGCATTAATATTATTGGATGACCTTAATTCGTACGTATATCGATTGCATGGTTGCCTTATAATATCATATAGTGTATGCTAGCTAGTTATTTCAACTACCACTCGATCGTATTTGAGCTGAAAGTTTTGCATGCAAACACGTGTCACTTGTTGTCATGATTAAAGTTGTCGCTCGTCATATACAAAATTATATCAGATATGTTAAATTATAAAATTATTTTATTATAAAATAAATTTAATATATCATATTTTTATTATTTTTTGTTTTAATAGAGAAAAAAAAAGTTTGTCACATGTTTGGTTTAACAAATTATATTTTCATCTATTTTAAAAAATCAAATCAAATGTTTTAAATCTCAGCTTTTTCTAGATCTATCTATTTCAACTTTTTATTCAATTATTATCTCTTATTATTTAAACACAGCAATCGATATAATTTTTATAATTTTTTTTTTTAAAAAGACTCTTGAAAATTATATTTAAATAATTTCTCAACTCTACCTATATATTTACTTTCTAAAAGTTCAATACAACAATAAATTTAAAAAAGGATATTCAAATTTCTCTGTTTAAATTTGAAAGTCATATCGATATATAAATATTAGATAATTTAAAATAGATTTAATTTGGAATACTTTGGTATTCTAATTTCCTACGCTCTGTATTTTTTTTCTATATATATATATCTAATTTTTTATAATTATTAATCGAAGAAATGCGACATTTAATAAACTCCGGAGTGAAGTTAAAAATTACATAATTAATAATCAATAATGTTCTTGGAATCTTGTGAATAGTTTATATTAATTAGTACCTTGGATGCCTCCTTCATTAAAATTAAATATATATTAACATAGGCGGTTCTCAGCCACTCATGATTACCAAAGCTACTTTTCAATTAAGGCTTGATTTAGATATTGAACTATGTTCAGATAAGATGAGTTTTTTATATATAGTAATGAGTTAAGACAGTAAAATAAATTTTGTAGAAATCATTTAAGATGAATTGTTTAAATGTTAAGATGAATTTAAATGTATTTATAGAAAATTAAAAAAAGTTGTGAGTCCCTCGTATAAAGAAGTATTGATCAATTAAAAAAGATTATGAGTTCTATAAATAAAAAGTCTTGAGTTGAGTGATATTATGTGTTTGAATATTGGGTTAGACTTGAATTTAAACTCTATTAAGATGAAATGAGATGATTACACGTTCTAAACGAGGCCTAAGCAGTTTGTAAAAACACCATAGCAAGTCTAAATGGCGCCACTATAACCACAACTTGTACGTACAGTACCATTTTTGGCCTCGAGGATCGATAACGAGTATTTTACTTCTGACCTCAAAAGAAAAATTAGATGCTAATTGAAGATTTTACCAAAACCGTAGTTTTACTTTTCACTTATATATTTACCATATTGTGAAAAAAGGCTCTTGAACACTACTTCTTAGTTCTTATTCATTATTTTGTATTAGTTTTTCATTCCAATTCAACTTAATTCATTTTCCATTGAATAATAACATTTAATTAGTTGCGTGATGATCTTATATATATATATATATATATATATATATATATATATATAATGCAGAGCATGAGAAAACCAAAGCTGTTCTGGGTTTCAGCTGGAGCCCCTCTTGTGTCTGTGATCCTCTCAACCCTTCTAGTCTTTGCATTCAAGGCTGATCATCATGGCATCAGCGTGGTAAATTATTTGCAAGGCCCTACTACTTCCTATTTGGAGACTGATCAAAAGGTTCACTTCTGGCCGGCCAACGTAACAAAAATCCTCATTACTAATTTTTAAGCTGTTTTGATTTGTAGATTGGAAAACTACAAGAAGGATTGAACCCACCTTCATGGCACATGTTGCATTTTCATGGTATCCACCTAGGACTGGTAATGAAGACAGGGCTGGTCACTGGCATCCTATCCCTCACAGTAAGTAGTACTTTTATTTCCCATCATTCAATATTTGTAATCATGTTTTTCTGGTTTTTATAACCACAAAATGCTCATCGATTTTTGTTTTAATTTTGTTTCAAACAGGAAGGCATTGCTGTGGGAAGGACTTTTGCTGCTCTAAAGGACTACCGAGTAGATGGAAACAAGGAAATGATAGCTATTGGGTTAATGAATATGGTTGGCTCCTCCACTTCTTGCTACGTTACTACAGGTGCATGCACACATGATGTCCCGTCCCACCCGTTTGAGTCTTATTCCTGAACTTTCTTGTGAGAAATGTTGTTATTCTTCATTCTGAATTTTATTAATTACTAACAAAAACTTTGAATAAATTCAGGTGCTTTCTCGAGGTCAGCTGTCAATCACAATGCAGGAGCAAAAACAGCAGCGTCTAACATAGTAATGTCTGTGACAGTCATGGTGACACTCCTCTTCCTCATGCCTCTCTTCCAATACACACCTAATGTTGTATTGGGTGCAATCATAGTCTCGGCAGTGGTTGGCCTCATTGATATCCCGTCTGCATATCACATTTGGAAGATCGATAAGTTCGATTTTCTCGTCACTTTATGTGCATTCTTGGGTGTTATATTCATCTCAGTCCAAGAAGGCCTCGCCATTGCGGTAAGTCATGTATGCATTCTTGGGTGTTATTTTCACTAAAAGCTGGGTGTTTTGTTCCATATGAAATTTTCATATTGTGCATGAAATAGAATATTGATGGTGATCATGTTCTTAATCATGAGCAGGTTGGAATATCTGTTTTCAAGATCCTCCTGCAAATTACAAGGCCAAAAACATTGATGTTGGGGAAAATACCTGGGACGGATATATACCGAAATCTTCATCATTACAGGGAAGCTACGACAGTCCCTGGTTTCCTCATTCTAAGCGTTGAATCTCCCATCAATTTTGCTAACATCACGTACCTTAATGAAAGGTATAAGTTAATTGTTCCTGTTTCTTTTTCTTGTTTTTTTGGCAAATGATGTCAGTTTATGCACTAATTTTGGTCCCTTTTTTTTTTTAATATGTTTTTCTATAAATGGCTTCTATTACGAAGGATTTTGAGATGGATAGAAGAATATGAAGCGGAAGAAGATATTAAAAAACAATCAACCTTCCAATATGTGATTTTGGATTTGTCAGGTAAATTCAATTTTTATTTTTATTTTTTTTAGAATATATACCATTTCATGAACACGTACATGTAACATCAATTATATATACACTTTCAGCTGTGAGTTCCATAGACACAAGTGGAATCGTTCTATTCAAGGATTTGAGGAAAGCAATGGAAAAGAAAGGTGTTGAGGTAATGATATGAACTCTCAGTCGATCTTATGATCCGACGTTCATTATATATACGTTCTAATTAAACCAGTAGTAGTGATTTGTTCACTGGATGTATGTATATGTATATATGTCAAAACTCCAATATATAATATATCTGATCATAGTACTTCAAATTAACGGGGTTTCACATGCAGCTTATCTTGGTGAATCCTCTGGGGGAGGTTATGGACAAACTGCAGAAGGCAGACGAAGCTCGGGATCTCATGAGACCGGATAACCTTTACTTGACAATTGGAGAAGCTGTATCTTCACTTTCATTAACAATATTGAAGGGTCAGTCTTCAACCATGTGTGGTGAAGGGACATAAACAATTACTAGTATATATTGCTCATTATCAATTGCATGCTGCATGCTGCATGTAAATGCAGAAGATCAATAAGATCATTAATGAATATTAATGGGTGTAAAGCAAAGTTTAATTCTAATTTCTACATATCTAATGTGCCTTCCAACTTAACTAAAAAAGCTTGTAAATTTTACTTGAGAAAGTTCAATTCCAATATTGTCTAAGAAGCTAGCTTGTAGCTCCAAAAAGAATCAGAGAAAATGAGGCAAGCTGCCTAGCTGCATCATGTTGTTCAACACCTTTTATATATATATATAGGCATTTCTCTTATGATACATATGGATCATCAACCAAGCTTATATATAATCCGGTAGTCCCAAATGGTAAATGTGTAAATAGATATATAAAGAAATTGAAAAAAAAATTAAAAAATAGATTAAAAAAAATTAGATAAACTTTTGAAAACGTGTACTAAAGGGGAAAGATTGGAAAGGAAAGCTAAGAGGACAAGTACTGTTTAAAAAAGCTTAAAAAATAATTAAGAAAAAATATTAAAAAATGTGAAGAAAAAAAATGAAAATTTAAAATATAAAAATCATTTAAAAAATGAGAAGAAAAAAATCGAAAAAATTTAAAACTGAGGTAGACTAAAATCTAAAGACTGATTTTATAATAAAATATTTTCTTAAAGATTGATTTGCTGCCATTTGGACACACTTGACCTGGGACACGTCGCATTTAATGGGAACAGAAATTGACATGCCACGACAGGGAGTCATGCCGCATTTAATGAATTCTGAGGCTAGGCACGTCACAGCATGCCTCCTGGGTTGTCAGTAGTAGCCATGATCGAGCCTGGTAGGTTTGCTGCGCAATAGGAAGATGACAGTGACACCCCCACCATCTCCTTTCGAGGATCGTCCCGACCAGGTATATATATACCCCTTCCCTCAGCGGTTGGGGGGGGCACTCAGACACTTTGACACTTTAATTCATAATTTTCATAAGGAAATCAAATGTTAACTTTAGCATCAAAGGTGTCCCCCACCACCCTGAAGCCTTCATTTCTCTATAGTAGCAGATTGATGAATTGGGCTCCCCCAGAGTTGCTTGGGCTGCGAAACACGACATTAACAGTGGCCTGTCTATGGGATTCGAACCCACGACCACATGGTTCCCTGGATTTGGGACCTGATCTCCTCCAAATACTTGGCATTGGCCACTTGGCTGGACTCCATGGACAAGATCTATGCGTCTCAAGCCAAGATGGTGTTCGTCGCATTCACCAACTTGACTTCGAAGCTACGGGCCAGAGCCTCATTCCACTACAACCCTACCATCTGATGTCGAACTTCCCAAACAAGCGAGAAGTGCTTGGATAGCAGCTTCGAGCGTCGCCTAGCTGCTAAGGCCTGCTCCCGAGCCATCTGATCCTTCTCTTCCCAAAGAGCTAGAACCCCCTTCCGGGTCGACTGTAACTCTTCCTCCCTCATCTTTAAGTCCCTCTGGGCGTCAGCATGCCCATCCTGGAGATGTCTGCACTCCGAGGAGACCCGGGAGAGCTCCTCCTTGACCCCAGCCAGCTCCCGCTTCAATGTGGTCTTCTTCCCCTTCAACTTTTGGCCCTTCTCTCTCAGAAGCCTATGGTGCTCCTTCAAGGTCGTCTTCTATCAGCCCGTCATGCTCCAAGGAGAGGACCTCAACCTCCTGATTTGCCTTGCGAATCTCTAGGCGGGTAAGGAGAGCCAGGGATCAGTGCGCCCTGTTTTCTTCCTCGAGCTACCCGCACTCTTCAACGATCACGCTCGCCAGTTGATCTGCAACCTGCAGTACGAGGAACAATTAGAAGAAGGAAAAGAAATGATTTGCGAGAAAAGTTAGGTAGAAAAGTCACACCTGGGTAAAGACAGGCCTTAGTTTCTAAGCCTCCCACTCGATCGGCCCAGGCCCTCTCAAAACCCAGGCCAGTGGTTTGGCTCACCACCTCTTCGGCGTGGGAGGAAGCTGCGACACCCATCAACTGTCATGAAGGCCCCAACATGTCTTGGACGGACTCTAAGGAAGGGCCCACACCGGAGGCTTCCTGCACATTAGCCTCCACCTCCTCGAGTTGCACAGGTCCAACAAATACAGCAAGACCCGAAGAGGGTTCCTTAGTCATCATGGGAGAGACCCCTCATCGATCATGAGCATGGCTTCCCCCTCGGTTGAGCCCGACTCGCCCGTCGAAGGATTGTGCTAGGACGCCCCCTCCAGAGAGGTGAGGTAGGAGTCCACCTCCGGCTCCGAGGGGGAACGTATGGAAGGCGACGAGATTGAAACCCGATTGTTGCTTAACTCCATGAATAAGGGGGAGCTCAGGCCCACCTCCTCCCAATCATCGGGCCTCGAGATTGCAGATGAGGAGGGAGCCCTTGCCCCAGTACTTGGAGAGATAGAGGGATCACACCCTCCTAGTCAGCAGTAGGAGGGGCCGGAGACCCCTTTGTGGTCAGTGGGGGGACAGGCGGAGTGGCCTCTCGTGCAAAGGCCTCCTTAAAGGAGACAAGAGACTCCGCAACTGGGGCCCCACGAAGAGCTGGTTCGAAGAAGGCGTTGAAGAAGGCGGCCTAGAAAATGTCGTTATCTTCCTCCTCCTCGACGATGAATTCCGGCAGAATGGGCGATGAGGCGAACGTCGAGCGTTGCACCTACGGGAAAGAAGTAGTCCCCTAGGTGGGGGGAACTAGGATATCTGGGTGTTCGGGCCGCTCGCGTTGGGACCCCCAGGCCTTGCCCCTTGACGTTCTACGGGGAGAAGGGGGTCTGGTCCCCCTGGCTTCACTCTGGGACGTGCCCTCTCTGCTTCGGGATCCCTGGCCACTCTTTAAGGAACCCCACTGACTTCATCCTTACCCACCTTTGGCTGCTTCCCCTTGCTACCAGCCGCAGGAAGATTAGAGTGACGCTTCTGACCCTGAGGTGACAAAGGGTCGCTCAAGAAGTCCCAACCAAGCATTTATGAGTGGTCGGGAACAGTTAGGTAACTCTTAATGTTGACATTAGATAGCACTGCATCAGTCTCCGCTTCGTGAGGGTGGGCCAATACCCAAGATAGCACAGTTGCTAGCCTGGCCTCCTCCTTCTTGGACAAGTTAATGGACAGGCTCTTGGACAGAGGGACATACGACCAAATGGCCCGAACAGGAAACTCCTGGTGGATGTCTTCTCTTTCGGGGTACTCCCAGCCTGAGCCTAAGACGAAAAAAAACTTTCAGGACCAATCATTGATGTGCAAGTGGCGCGATTCCAAGCTGGCGATGTGCCTCTCAGCTGTGTGCACTTGGAAACAACACAAACTCTCGTCGAGGCGTAGCGGGCGATACACCAACAGGAACTCCCAAGCCATCAAGTAGGAGTACTCTTCAAAAATGGCATTAAGCAGCCTCCGAAAGATTATGCAACTGGCCACCAGGAGTCACCAGGCGTTCGGGTGGAGTTGTGCAGGGGCCAACCCCAAGAAGTTGAGAACGTCGCGAAAAGGGTGGCAGAACGGGAGGCGAAGTCCATTCGCGAACATGAAACGGTAGAGCACCATGTAGGCCGCCATACTGTTAGAGTCCATAGTGGGTACTCGGCGCCTTGAGACCTCTAAAATTGCCGATGTAGGGATGTTGTACTTTGCCTTAAACACCCGAAGGTCATTGGGGGAGACTGACGACTACCAACTCCTCCCGGTGAAGAACAGAGTCTTGGTTTTGGAAAAACGTTTTGGGGCCATGGAGACGGCTGAAGACAACGGCGAGAGAGAATAAAAGGGGTACCGAATGCTTAAAGGAACAAAGAGGGATGTGACAGGGGAAAGCTTAGAGAAGAGTGAGGCAACAACGGGGAAAAGTGAAGAAGAGGGGCACCGAAAGCTCAAAGCAGCAAAGAGGGTTGCAACAGAGGAAAGCTCAGAGAAGAGTGAGGCAATAACGGGGAAAAGAGAAGGGAGAAGAGGCCTTATATAGGGTTGCGCATACAACGAGGCAATAAAAACTGAGGCGTTGCTGATGACGCGGGCGAGTGGCCTCAAGAAGCGCAACCGACGTGGGACTGCGTAGACGTGGGAAGCCACATTAGACGCATGTGGTGCACGAGCCAATGCACGGCCCGAGATGTGGGGAAATGCCCCCACCAAACTCAACCGTCGAGAAGCTGGAGAGATCATGAAAACCAAGGCAACGCAAACATTAAATGACGTGGACATGTGGCCTTGTGGAACCCAACAGGCGTGGATCTGTGCAGACGTAGGAAGCCACATCAGGTGCGTGTGATGCACGAGCCAATGCATTGCTTGGGACGTGGGGAAACGCCCCCAACAAATCTAATCGTCAGGAAGTTGGAGAGACAATGGAAGCCAATGTGCCCTCAAGCATTAATGACAGAGAGAACGGCGGCAAAGTATGTGCTCGAGGAAGGCACAACAATGATGTTTTGAATTCCCACCACATGTGTGTACTCGGAATTCGTGAAGTACTATGAGGGGAGTAATCCCTAGAACTGGGTCAAGAGGAGTAGGCCCGGCCCACAAGGCCCGAACAGTTCTAGGACGCTAGGACAAGGGCTGGACCGGGCCAGGTCAGCCCAGGAGGCCTGGGAGGGGAAGCAATCGGGCTACATGCGCTGGCCAGAGGATGGAAGGCAGAATTGTCTAACACTACTGCGGGCCGACATCCAGGGACAATCCCTGTCTCTCGACCCCAGTGTCTTGACAGGCCTAAGGGATGGATGTATCTGACCAAGGGCACGTAGCATTTAATGGAGATGGAAATAGGCACACCACGACAGGAAGTCATGCCACATTTAATGAATCCCGAGGCTGGGCACGCCACAATGTGCATCCTGGGTTGTCAACAGTAGCCACAATTGAGCCTAGCAGGTCTGTTGTGCAACAGGAAGATGGCAAGGACACATGACCCCAGTAAGGAGCGACACCCCTACCATCTCCTTCCTGAGGATCACCCCGACCAGGTATATATATACCCCCTCCCTCAGAAAGATGGGAGGTTCAGACACTTTGATACTTCAATTCATAATCTTCATAAGGGAATCACATACTGACTTTAGTATCGGAGGTGTCCCCCACGACCTCGAAGCCCTCATTTCTCTATAGTAGTAGGTGGACGAACTGGGCTCCCACGTAGTTGCACATGTTGCAAAACACGTCATCAACAGAGATATATTGTTTTGTTTATTGTTGTACGACACTATAACAAAGTTGAGCTTTCGCAACGATCAAACTTTTGGCATTGCAAATAGCTCAATTGCAGTGAAATAGCTCAGGGCAGTTAGGTCCACGTACCAACTTAAGATAAAGTTCACAACTGAAGGCAGAGTGGGGGAAGCACGAGGCGAGCAAACCTTAGCACGGGAGTGTTATGTGTAGGAACTGAGGAACGGGGGAGAAGTATGAATTGGGGAGCGTCACAACGTACCACTTGCTCTTTAGGATCTACAATTCAGATTGAGGTTTCCTCACAAAACAAATTTCCTCTTAAGTTGTATTGACTTGTAATCTAATATGTGAGAGGGTTTGGGTATGTATTTCCTAAGCGTAAAAATATGAAAGACGTTATATATCCTGGATATGGTAGGTGGTGGTGCAAGTCAATATGTAACTAGACCAACTTTTACTAAAATTTGAAATGGTCCTACATAACGAGAACCCAATTTGCCATTTTTATCAAAACTCATAACGCCCTTCATTGGTGCGACTCGCAAAAATACTTTATCTCCAATCTCAAACTCCAAAATCTTTCCTTGTTTATTCACATAACTCTTTTGTATGCTTTAAGTTGTTTACAATATCCTTCGAATTAACTCAATTTTCTCACATATCCATTCTACAATTTCGGATCCCAAAATCTCTCTCTCCGACTTCATTCCAATATAGTGGACATCTACGCCTTCCATATAAAGCCTCGTGACATCCCAGTACTCATCTGATAACTATTATTATAGGCAAACTCCACTAAGGATAAGTTATCAATCCAACTATCCTCAAAGTCCATGATACAAGCTCTCAACCAACCACAAGGGTTTGTGAATACCCATGTAGTGAGGTAAATACCCATTTTTTAAGATGATTTTGAAATCATGCATGAGTACCCCCATCCACTCTTCTTATTCACATTCCTAGGTGTAAAGAAAGCACCTTAAATGTGAGACTGTCTGGGAGGAGTCTAGTATATATTGAAATGACCATTTGGTAGTGGCTCTTACCGCATATTTTCATAATGTGGGCCCTAGTGTAAATGTGGGGCTTTTTATACACAAAATCCACTTAACGGCTTATTACAAAAGGCTGAAAGGTGCCATACGGGTCTTCCATATTTTACAGAGATAATAAAAAGGAAATTGGATCACAGATCTCCCTTGGAAAGTAAAAGAAAATAACTTTAACAAAGAGAAAAAGCACCCCACCCCCAAAAAAAAAAGAAAAAAAAAAAACAGAAACATGTTACTTCACAGACTCCTCTCTATGAAGTCCCAAATCCTCTCTTCCATATAAATTCGATCCCGATGTCGGCGAGGCATGTGGCGTTCGTCTGGAAAAATTAATAATTCATAAGGCTTTCCCGCCATAACAAGTGCATTCACCAGCCTCGCAGTGTGCCTGAAGTGTACATTTTCATCAATCATGCCATGCACAAGTAACAACCTCCCTTTCATCTTGTGCACATGGTGCATTACACAACTGTTCTCATAACCCGATGGATTCTCATAAGGCAATCCCATGTATTTCTCAGTGTAAAATGTATCGTACCCATCCCAGGCCGTTACAGGGGCACCAGACACAGCACAACAGAAGACATCAGGAAACCTGGCCAAGGTCATAGCTGAAAGATATCCACCATAACTCCACCCATACAACCCAATATGGCCAACTTTAGCAAGCCCTCGTTTAATAAGCCATTCAGCTCCAGTCAGCTGATCATCAGCATCAATCTGGCCAGCCTTGTATTTTAAAGAGCCTTCAAACTTAAGCCCACGTCGAGCAGTTCCTCTATTGTCCATCTGTACAAATGGTAAGAAAATATAAAAATTCATGAGCCTTACGCCTATCAATTTTTCAAAATAAGTAGTATGATGTTGGATAAGACCTGCTCAAGAAGCAGGCAGAAGATAGCTTTTATCGATATGTTCAACAAAACGAGTGGAGTATCCACTATCCACTCCAGCCTTATGTTTGACACCTCAAAACATGTGGAGGATCAGGATTCCAGACTTGACCAAAAAAGGGGCTGGATTTGGAGTATTTTTTTTGTAAGTGGGTTAGATTTACAATATCTAAGCAACACATCCAGTTTTGGACAGGGAAAGAAACCAGGAACAAAAAAACCTAGTTAGATGAAAATTCATTCTTCTTAGTCTGCCTCTGCATTTTGTATGTAGATGTAGCTACCATGTCTAACAAGTTACCATGAACCCTAGCTAACAGAGAGTGACAAAAAATTTTGGTCGTAGTTCAATCATGTCTCTTATCTAGAAAATGATCATATGCATTCTTAGTTTTACAGCGTTGAATAATCAGAGTATGTTTAAGTGTTGTGACAGTGAGATCAGAAGTTCAACTCTACTCCGGTCAACTAGATCAAAATTAACAGATGGAGGCTCTATATATTCCTTATAACTAATTGAGACCAGCTACATGTTTCTTTCTTTGCCATTCTATCCCTTTTAAGGTCAACAAACTCCATTAGCTTGAACCTTTTAGAAATTTAATAAATGAAAATCAGGTAAGCAACCATATATTTATGCAGAAAATACTGACCTTCCAGACAAGGATGCCTTGGCTTCGTAGATACTGTGCTCTCATGTCAACTGTATTTGCCCAAGAATCACAAACAAGCTGTACACTTGGACCACCATACACACTGACTAAGGTTTTGTAAGGTGGAGGCCCAAATCTTGTTACATCAGGTTTATATAAAGCCCCATACAATGTAGTTCCATCATTTGCTGGTATTTTAAGTATCTCTGGAGGCTCAAGTGGAAGCCCTTTGAGTCTGGGAATGGTACATGGCTGCTCATACAGAGGCATGATTAAGCTTCCATCTTCCAATGAGCAAATTGAAACCCTAGGGGGAGAATCAAGAGAATCATGAATATCAACAAAAGTTCGCATGTGATGATCAAGCACAACCACATGTTTTCCTTTGCTCTGAGTCAATCTCACTGGGGCCTCCAGGGGTCTGATTCCATCTATGAATAGTTTAGCACAGTAAAGGTTAGATTCCAAAGGCCCATCTAATGTCCCAGTGAAATATACAAGCCCTGCAGCCTCGTTTACACCAGCAATTTGCTCAACCATCCAGTCCCCTTCGGTTATAGGTCCTAAGCAAGTCCCATTTGCATCATGCAGGTATATATGTCTAAATCCGGTTTTTTCACTCGCCCAGATAAATCCCCCAGAAAATCTGGTGACTCCTTTGTCTAGAGGTGTGAAGCAGTCATGTAAATTAACCCACGTACCCTGTTCTTCTATCAATATTATTTCCCTTCGGCCTTTCTTGATATCAAACTTAAGCATCTTTAGTTTAGAGTGCGAACGGTTCAAAACCTGAGCTATGAGAATATTCCCATGCATCCAATGGACTCTAGCCAAATATTCCTCCTCGTTGTTTGCTTGATCTGCTCCTCCACAGAGAAGATCCATCCAAGTAATAGGACCACCAGCAGCAGACACTACCCCAAGGCGAACTTTGACATTTGAAGCTCCAGCAAATGGATAAGCATGGTCCTCCTGTGCCTCTGAACCAACTGAGCTTTTACCTTGGTGCATTATTCTGAAAAGAGGTATCTCTGCAGAATCAACTTGGGTAAATGCGATGAATTTGCTGTCTAATGACCACCAGTACCCATTCTTCCGTTCCATCTCCTCCTGCAATAAGGAACATCTTCAACTTTATTTCAAAAAATAAACAATACGAACAAATAAACTTTTTTTTTTTTGCTTCTGAAAGCAAAATATTTTGACACTTGATCGCTCAGAAGCAGGAACTACTGACAAGAGGGAAACCACATAATTGCCTAGCTTTATATATTATAAAATGCAAAAGAAGATCAAATGAAATTCTCACCTGAGCTATATATTCGGCAAGGCCATGAGTCTGCAATACACAAGGATATAGTGTCATAAGCAACAAGGAAAAAGTTTAACAGAACTTCAAGAGACTAGAAGGTTAACTTGTTCCATCCAACACAATTCCAAGGGAAAGTAAAAGTTATACTCTTATGAGTAAAGCAAACAAATCACTAATATAATAGCCAGAAAGACCACTGCACCATTTTGTCAATCTGATAAGTTGTAGTTTGAAAACCTACAAATCACCTTATTATCGCAACCACAAAATCGAAACAATTTGAAATGAGAAGATAAAATGTCAAAATTATACTTTCAGGCACATGAAAGCGTATTTCTTTGATGAGTTTGGACAGACGAGGTACAGCAGGGCCATGGCCAATTCACAGATGTTTCATTTGTTCCCAACCATAACCATGTTGTCTATATAGGGGATAGATATTGAACAAATAATGAACCTGCCATGACTCCAGCTAAATGGGGCAAGGTGTGAATCCATGTTAGCATTTTACATACCAAAGAACTTCCGTTGGCACCATAAGTCAACTGTTTCGATTCATTGCGCAAGAGATTGAGTACATGCAATTCCCAATCCCTCACATAAGCAACCATTGTGCCATCTGGGGATAGATGTGGATCAACAATAGGTGAACACACTGCACTTGGAATCTTAAGCTCTGGTTTTGAAGAAGAAAAATCCTGGAAATAAATCTGTCCATAACAAAAGAACAAATCATCAGTGTAAACCAAACTATTTCAAGCTCATGGTACTAGCAAGAGTTCAACTAGAACATCTGTAGACAAAATGCCAAGATAATAACGAAAAAGGTGAGCTTGGGTAGTACATGATCATTAAGCACTAACTGCATTGATGGGACAAATAATTGCAATTAGAAGAGAAAATGGATTCCCAATAGGCAGACCATGTTGTCATATTTAACTAATGTATGAAATGTGGGTTGAGCTGAGTGCAGATGTGTTCCAACTCCATCAAATGAAGTCATAAGATGTGTAGAAAAGAAAATCCAGGTTAACATGCATACAACAAATCCATCTGCCATCCACAAATTTGTAACAAATCCTAATAGAGCCCCAGTGCTGAAGGTGTCATAAAGCTGAAGATTTCTATATTAGAGGAACCAATAAAGGAACCAGGATGGTGGTGATGGCGAGAAAGTGGATAACAGCAGAGACCATTCAGGCAATGGTGGATATAATTCCAAGAGCAAAGGCAGTTATGGTAGTGGTGTTGAAGGAGGTCATGATAGAGGAGATATTTGTGTTATAAATGGTATCAGCAATGGCAATATTGGTGGCAGCAACAACATTATAGCACATCAAAGTAATGAAATGATGGAGTCCATGAAACCCCACCCCTTCTCCCCTTGGGGAAAAAAAATACAAAAATTAAGATGCTAGTACACATCGCCTTTAGGAAATCAAAAAAATGAACATGGACTTAAAACACATTTTCTTACCTCCATCTAATTTCCAACTTCATTGTTATAAACCAAGCTTAAAACAAGAGAAATAAACCAAAGGGTTTATCCTCTTGAATTTGTGATATCAAAAGTACAACAAACCCATTGCAGACATATATAATATTATCTAAGAAAAAATATAAAAAGCAAATGCTAGGGGAGAGGCAATGATTCAAAAAGGGGAGAGTAGAACTTATCATATAATCCAATTGTGGCATAATACATAATACCGTTAGTGTAAGGGATAATAAAACAAACCCCAGCTGGCAAAGGCACCATGATTGCTTTCTTTGTTAATCCCATCTTCACCCATTCGTACCGAGTTACTCCTAACCCACGCTCCCTCAGTCTTTCCCTCCTCAACTTCTCTTCTGGTGATATATTACTCTCATCCAGTCCACCATCCGGGGGACTAAAAAACAATTCTTGTTTGCGAGTCTTGAGATCGAAAGCAAAAACCTTCCTATTCAAAGTGTGATCAGGACTAAACAAAAAAGTTATTATACTGTCATCGGGACTGAAACTGATTGCAGAAGGCACACCACAACCAGGCAATGGGGATTGGACAATCTCTTCAACGGGGAAGAGAGTACAGCTGTCAAGAGGTGGTGCGACGTTTGAGTCAGTCAAAGGCATATTGCAAAGAGACGATCTTGAACGCTTCAGATTCTTCTTCTTTTCCTTCTTGTCCCTGTCAACTGATTGCATTAGCGGTGCACTAACAAGTGCCAATCAACCTGAAGCAAAATGTGAAATTATTGAGTGACAAATCAATCGATCAAATGTGCTAATAATACACTTCTGTTTGATTCTTAAGAAAATGTAGTTCAACAAAAAGGACAACACTTGGTAAAAATCAATCGATCAAATGTGCTAATAATACACTTCTGTTTGATTCTTAAGAAAATGTAGTTCAACAAAAAGGACAACACTTGGTAAAACTGATTCTAACCAAATGTGATTATAGCCATCAAGGTTAATGAGAAAAGCAACGAAGTGAAATAAATTGAACCTTATATCTTAGTTTTTAAACTGTAGGACAAAGATTCTTCATTAATAAAGCCCAATAAAAACAAAAGATACAAACAAAAATGTGTACTCAACATAGATCGATAGCTCAGTTCATCATGACTTCTAACAGAAAATTAGAGAGCATAAACAGTATTATCTAAGAGTCCCAAGCTCTCGCAAAAAACTAGAGTCAGAACGCATTAAACAAAGAATCTTATTTTTTTTCTTCGCATTTTCCGAACTTGTTTCGCCAACTAAAACAAAATTTAGCAATTCAACAACAAAACCACTCTCAAAGAAGAACGCGATAATCAAATTCTAGGTCTTAATAATTCTACCAAATCTTCTCAACAAGTGAAAGGAGTTTCAAAAAAGGAAAAAGCAATTCCAAAATCATCACTTAGATACACATTTCAACAATACCAACCTCCTAAGAAACTCCACGAATCAGCTCTCTAACAAAGCTCTCGAAGATCATCAACTGGATCCGATCATAGAATATGAACCTGCACCGAACCATAACTTTTCTCCATAAATACCAAAACAATAAAAACTAAAATGGGCAAAATCGACCCAGTACTTATTTTTCTGTTTGTTCTCAAGAAGAATCTTAGAAATTGACTGAAACCAAAACCTTAGAAAGAGCTGAAAAAGATCGTCCATGAAAGCGAGAAAAAAAAAAAGAGAGAGAGATATGTTATAGGATTCTGGATTCCTCGGAAAAAAACGAATCTCTCTATAAATGAGGAATCGGAATAAGCGGAGGAATCGATTCTCCAAGAATCGGAGTTTGGGCAAGATCTCTCTTTACGGGTCTTCTTGGAGTTTTTAATAGAGAACCTGAAACGCGTTGAATCTGAAGGAACTCTCTGGGATGAACTAATTTTTCGATTTATCCGTTGAATTTTTGTAGTACTGTTCTGCTTATATTTACACGCGGCCACTCGCGTTGATCATCAAATTAATAAGGAAAATACTGTTTCCACAGAAATTTCTACCGAAATCTTGTACCGAATTTTATTTTATTATTTTATTATTTAATGATTAAAAAAATATTTTTAAATGAAATTTCGTCCTTATTCTATTTTCAGTGTCCATTAATATTTGAATTTTTCGTAAAATTAATAAAAATGATCAGTTATTATTATTATTATTATTTGACAAAAAAATGATCAGTTATATAATAAGATGAAAGTGATATAATAATGTAGTTTGTAGCATTAAATATTAAAATTTAAACCTCTTAAAAAAATGCAAAGTTACCTAAATTGAGAAATTCTATTTGTAATCTCTGTTTGGAGATTATATATACAGGTCTTTTATTAAATGAGAAAAAATATCATTTTATAAGTGGTATTTTTATAATTTTAAAAAATTTTAAAGATAAAATTATTTAGACTTACATTGCAGTCTCCAAATGAAAACTATATGTAGCATTGTTTAATCAATATATATCATAGCACACGAAGTGTCTTGATCAAAATTTCCTAATAGTTTCAAATATTGCCAACAATATTAATAAAAAATAATTTTTATGATTAGCCTTTTGGGATTTGGATACATTAGTTACATTTAGATGCTGAGCAGATCTCAAATGATCTGTAAATAATAATAAAAAAAGTAATAAATAATTTATAAATAATAATAAATTATTTATGAATAATAGTAAAGCAGCCTGAGACTATTCACTTACTAAATATAGTATAAATTTTACACTATAATTTAAAGTTTATTACTATCAATATTTATAACTTTAAGCAAATCAGATTCAAGTCAAAATATATATTTCTTTATAGATAAAGAGCGAGTTATGAATCCAACTTACTTTCTCATGTTTAAAGGACCACCTCCAATATTGGATGTATTGCACTTACTTAGTTACTGAGTTGTTGAATTCACCCCTTCCATTAACATATCAGATGCCACTAGTTATGAAGATTGATTAAAGGAATGATCCTAAAGCAAGATATGATCCTGATAGAAGCCTTAATGAGATAGTGGGATAGTTGGGTGATAAAAAGAAGAGGAAAAAGTGAGAGATGATTTTTAAGAGGGAGTTGAATAATGTTATATTATATATATATATATATATATATTTTTTTTTTTTCTACTATAATTAATATTTTTGTCAATATTTCAAATTGATTTTTGGATCCATTTTGAACTTCCGCTACTATGAAATGATTTTAGTTGAATTAAGAAAAGAGTCATTTTTAATTAGGTGGACATGCGTATTTTCGGTGTGTTCGTCCAGGTTGGCGAGCACTCTTTGCTCGCTCTAGTGAAATGTGTTTATACTCGCCCTAGTACGAGCAATGTATGCACAGTGATTCATAAAGTATCTTTATATTTCCTTAAAATTAAAAATAAATTATCTGAAAAATAAATAAAAATTGCAATTATCTTCATCTTACTTAGTACGTGAACATGATATTGATCACCCTCCCAACTATAAGGTCTGCTTGGTAGGGAAGAAGCTGGAAATCTAATTAAGGTACATGTAAATTTTCTTTTATAAAAAATATGACATAACTCCATATATGCAATAAAAAATAAAATAAAATATAACTAATTATGCTAATTGAGCTCATCGAATCTTTCAACAATTTTCTTGTCAATATAGATTGTGAAATAATCTCCAAGAAAGTCATCTCCATCTTGTTTCGAAGCCTTGAATTAATGATTAGTCGTTACAAGAAAATAATTTATTTTTTATCATTTATTTTTTGTCAAAAAAATTATTTTTTATTAAAATAAATCTATTTTTTATCTCAAATAGTCATCATTATCGTAAATAATTTGTAATACCCTATTTTTTCGTAGTGAGTTATGAAGCCAACGACTTGTTTAAACAATCCACGTTGAGATGATGATTACAACTTTTCTTTTATCGTTAAGACTTTGTAAATTGTGGCTATACCGATACACGTATTAACAAATGATTTGAGGTGATCCCACGTAAGGCAAACGATTTCACACAAAATATTATTACGTATAGTCAAAAAAAAATTTTAATCAAAATCTCTTGGGGGGCATGACATCATGCATTCCTCTTTCATTTTTCTTATGGAATAATATTGATAGAATTCACGAGTTATTTAATTTTGACAAAATAGATTCTCTATATTATATATTATAACTATAAGAATTTCACCTTTTCTTAACAAAGGTTTGTGGATGAACTTGGGATGGAAATGAAGGTTACAAGTTACAACAATTTTGAAACTTAGGTCTAGTTTGTTTTTACAGATGAGATGAGATGCGTTGAGATGAAAGTTAAAAATTAAATAAAATCTTGTTAAAATATATTTTTTAATATTATTTTTATTTTGATATTTGAAAAAATGGAATTATTTATTTTATTTTGTGTGAGAATTTAAACAAATTATAATGATTAGATATGATGTGATGAGTTGAGTTGAAAAGTTTTGTGAAAACAAACGAGATCTAGTAAAAAGTTAAAATGGTCACTCTGATCCAGTGAAATAATAATTCTACTTATCATTCTCACACATCACACACTACATCTATTTTTTTCTTACAATAAATATATAGTGTATAGATAATAAGTAGAACAACTTAATTAGTTTAACAAGAATAAAATAATATTATAAAATATAAAATGTATAGTATGGAATAATTAGTAGTACTTAACCATCATTTCATGTGCATGCATGATGATCAAATGGAGAATTAATGCTTTTGAAAGAGAATTCAACTTCACTCTCAATATGTTTTGGAGTGAAAGGTTTCCAATGTAGATAAATTGTGACCTTTCAATTATTATCGACTCTTGTTTAAAGTCTTACAATAGAAGTTAATTATATAAGAGTAATGTTATATACAGTTTTAAGATGTACAAGTCACGCGTACTCATTTTATATATATATATATATATATAAATAGAGTTCATTATTAAAAAATTAATTTTTTCATGTAATTTATATATTTGTATGTCTACTTTTTTAAATGGAGTACACGAAACTTACACATTCTAACTCTGTAAATATCATTTCTTATTATATTAACTTAACAAAATTAAATTGGTAAAAGAAAAACTAAACTAAATTGGTAAGTAATACCGATTACTACAATAATTCTTTTTGTCTAATTATTGATTGCTTATCTCATCATGTTTTGTTTTGTTTTTTTTTTAAGATTTATAGCAATGAAGTATTTGGACTAGTGTTTAATCCACAAATTAGAATTTAGGGAGCAAGTCGCGTGCATCTTGCGCTCCTTAGAGTGTTGGTATTGGTTTATATATATGCATATATAAAATTACCTCTTTTGTATATTCACTTTGTCATTCAAGTAAAACTCTCACATTGACTTATGCATATTTGAGACAAAATAATAATAAAATATTATTATTTTATTATTATTAATTTTTTGCCCAAATACAATTTCATAGCATCCAGTACATGTAGTAATACAATTTCATGCATCCAAATTTAGCAATTTCATATATAATAAAATACATCAAATTTATATACACCAAAAATGAATCTCATGTGCTCATAAACAACACATATTAACATGAATTAATAAAATTTATGTGCTCAAAAATAATTTGTAATATCAACTTAATACAAATTCCATGATTGATACAAGTTTCAAAAAGTTAATTTTAATACAAATTCATTACAATACAAATTTCTCCAAGATCATTACAACACAAATTTTCAACAAGGGTATGGAATGAAAAATTTCTAGCAACACAAATTTTCAGCAATAGCAACCACATCCAGCAACCACCAACAAGTCCTCCAGCAGCTCCACCACCAGCAAGCAGCAACAAAAACCAGCAACCACCAACAATTCCTCCAATGGCTCCACTAGCAAGCAGCAACAAAAACCAAACCCCACCAACAACAAAATTCACCCAATCGATTGGTACCCACCCACCACCAACCACCAACAAAATACAGTTTCATATAGAGATACAAAAAATAATTTACATTTCATAGCAACCCATATGAACATTAGCATCAATATTTAACAATAAGTGGGACAAATCATGAATATAACCCATATGACCATTAGCATCAATATTTAAGACTAAGATTTTTAACTACAACCACAAAAGGAAATATGCTCCAAACACGTTAATTGATAATGGATGCAAACAGAGAAATTTGATTCCCTCGACAAAACACAATTCGAAAATCATTTTTCAGCAAGAACAAAGTATGAGTTCAATGGCTAAAATTTACACGTAAGGGTTTTCTTTATTCTATAACTCATCAAAGAACTAAATGATTGGATAACAGCATCATCGAAACTAGAATCTAAAAGCAAGAATAGAAAATCTAGTCCATCAAAACCCTAATCTAAAACCAAGAACAACAAAACCGTGAAGGAATAGCAGCACATCGAAATAGTGAAGAAACAGAGGGAGAAATATTGTTTTTCAACCTAGCGATTTTATACCTAAAATAAAGAGAGCTAACAGAAAACCCAACCTTGATGAGTCTAGAGCCGTCACAAGCTCCGTCGACAGTCGTCGTGAGAGAGAGGTGCACGGGTTTGATCTTCCATTAGGGTTGTTCGAGTCGAGAGAGGAATGGAGAAGAGGAAAGCGTGTGGGGGAGAAGTGAATACTTTCATGATAAAAATAATCCCATTAGGGGGTGTTGTTGAGAGAGAGTGAAAGAAGAGAGAAATAATGAGTAAAATGTGTTTTGTAGAGTGAATAATAAATCTTCAAATTTACATAAATACTATTCATAACTAACTAAATATTTAGAGATGTATAAGTTCATGTAGAGAAATTTAGGCTCATATTATGCAAATATGACTTTGCTGTATGTGCATATGCAAATGCATAGATCAATATGAATGCTCTTAGGCACGTTCGTTTCATGTCAGGTAATTTACTAATTCGAGACAATGAGGCAGGATTCACCATCCGTACGGCAATTGTCCCAAACAAAGTTACAATCATTGTTCTTGTTCGTAGCTTGATTAAATTAGGCCCATTTGAAACTTAAATTAAAATCAATTTAGTTTAGTCTAATTTTAAGTTGTGTCTGATATTTAAATATATAATTCTCAAATTAATAAATTTATCTCAACTCAAAATCTCTTTATATATGAGAGTGTGAGATTCATAAACATATTTAAATTTATCTTAATATTTATATATATTTAAACTCATATTAAATAAAATTATAAAACTAATTTTCTTATTTTAATTTATTATTATTAATAATTTTTTTTTTATTTATCTCAATTCATCTGAACGTATGAACGGAGCGTTAATGCTAGTAGATTGGAATGAATGTTCTTTAGCTTCCTTAATTCTTAATTAAACGCAAGTATAGGAGCTGCCACTTTGCTTTGTTCCTTTCTTAACAACCAATTAGAAGCTGCCAAGTTTTTTGGTTGTTTCACAATAAATTAGTTATTTCACAATAAATTGGTTTAGAATCCCACGATTTTTTCAAGGGCATAAAACATCAATCGGCGGTGTCATTTAGCTAACAGGCAGATAAGAGAAATGATACTTGCAGTCGTGAGCGTGCAGTCGCCGTGCAGTCGTTTTGAAAAAAGTGAATAAATAAGAGACCCACCTGAAAAGAAATTAATTTTTTAATAATGGACCCCACTCTTTTTCAAAGCGACTGCACGGCGTTTGCGCATTCCACGACTGTATGTAGCATTACTCGGCAGATAATTATGAGGCCACTAGTATGTACGTACTTTGGCTCCTACGTTTCTTTTTTATTTATTTTTTTAAATAATGGTCCATTTGTCAATTCATTCCATGGACAATGTTAAAGCCAACGCTCGAAATTCTCGCCGGAAGCTCCGTTGGTTCTAATGTGTTTTTCAAGTGTTTTTTTAAATTATTTTTTTATAAATTTTTTTAATATTTTTTAATATTTTAAAAAATAAAATAAATTTAAAATATTATTAAAAAACACTTTTTTAATCATAAATTGTACTTTTTAATTAAGGTAGTATTTTTTTAATGATGTTATATTTTTTTATTTTTTTAAAATATTTAAAATTATTAAAAAATCTATATAAAAAAAACACATGCTAGAACCCAGCGGGAGCTCACAGTGGTGGCTCTAGCATTATTCTTTCATTCCATACATTTTTTCCTTGTTTATATATTTTTAAATATTTTTATTCTATATTTTTTGGGATTTCATTTCAATTGTTTGTTGTTTCCCACATTTTTATTTTTTCAAATGATTTATGAATTTTTAAAACTAATTTTTCTTTTTCATTTTTCCCATACCACATGAACGAATATACCTATCTACCCCATTAGATTAGTCAAATGCTAGTGTTTACAAATATTTACTTAATTTATTTTAAAAATACCAATACCTACATTAAATTAGCCAAAGAATAATTTTATGGCTAGCTATGGTAATCTCCTCCCATCCATCATATTTGGCCTTATAATGTAGATAGATTAAGTGCTCGTCAAGTTATACAGTTCAGATAAAATGATATGAGATAATTTTATTTGAAAAAATCCTGTCCAACTATCCGTAAGTTATCTGGCCTCGCACTGTAGATAGGCTTGTAGCTCGAGATGGAGGATCGCAACTCAAAAGAGTATGCTCCCCGTTTGTGTGAAAGGAATGGCCCGGTTGATTTTTATTTATTTATTTATTTTGCTTTAAATTGGACCTGGGTGATATTGGTCATTCTAAAATAATTCAAGTTTCTATTTGAAAATTTTCCATAATATTTGGTTGGTTATTAAGATATTTATATAGAACTTTAGATATGTTTAATAAAAAGTTTTAGTTATTAACGTTAAATGACCATTTAAAATATGATTTTTTAAACAATAATTTAATTAAAATATGATTATTAATTAATATATGATCGGTAGATATGTAAAATATGATAAAAAAATATTAAAAAATATCATATTAATAATATTTATTATTGTATAGAGAGTAGATAGTTAATTTAATGTAGGAATATATTTTGAATGTAATAAGTAAAATACAAAAATGTAAAATTAGCTAAATTTTGACTTTACATTTATCTATTCCAATGCCAATACTCTAAAATATTATCAAACATAATAACAAATGAGTCGTTCCTTTTAAACATGAAACTTAGCGATCAAAGCAAGACTTTTACAAACCAAATGATCATTACATTCTAAGGAAAATGCTACTTAGTCTCCTCAATGTTAATGCTCAAAGTTACTGCTCGAATATTTTAATTTTTTTATTTTACTTAGTGATTAAGAAATTGATTATTAGTGAAATTATATCTTTTTTTAATTTTTTTTAATAATTAAGGATTTAAAAAAATTCACAAAAAAAAAACAAATAAACAAATTATACATTTGTACTGGCAGTACGCCCAACGTTGGGCGGCCCGGTAGAACCACCCTACATCCTAATGTTATTCTCTCTCTATTTTGCTATTATTTTTTTTTTTCTATTCATTCAATATATTTGATTTATTTAAATGCATTTGTATACCTCAAGTTAACTTTTGTTATCACACCTAGAGAACTCTATCGTTTTTAAATCATGGTAGAATTATTATTAGTTTAGACAAGGCTAATTCAAATTATCTCAAGCAGAGCGGAATTTATACAAATCTAGATTTTGTTCATTTTACAGCCCATATCAAATTGTTATGATTGAACCTCTGCGTTACTTAAGAGGTTATTAGAATTTTTCAAATAATTTCACACTTCAAGATTAAGAATCTAATACGGTTGCTCTAAAAATTTTTAGAGAGAAGAGAGATTTTTGTTTGTACAATCATTCACTTCAAAAATAACATACGTAAAACTCCTTTTTAAGAGTTTCCTTATGGGGTGGTTAACTAGGGGTGGTTAACTAACTTCCCTAAAAGTTAATGACGGAGATCAATTGATTAACTGATTGTAACTTCTCTACCCATGCGGATATTACACGGGTCTTAGGGTTACCTATTTATTGACAATTAGAAACATAAAGCAGCATATATATATATAGGGGATGAGGATCCTTAGCAATTTCCTTAAACTAGTTTTTACAATGCTACAAAAGGAAAATAATCTATAAAAAATGGACCAAAAAGGTCTAAATTAACCGGTAATTTCAGAGCCCCAAAGGGACTACCTCGCGAGTGGTTGTGCCAAGAAACAAGAAATAGACTACTTGAAAGTGCAATTATATCCAATGTAGTCTTGTGTTGAATCTCTAAGAAGGGGCAAAAGCATTCAATGAAGTTTTGTGTTGCTGAATTGGTGTAGTGGTGTGGTTATTGGTTAGGGATGGATTTGTTGTGGTTCTTTACTCCCTAGGGGAAGGGAGTATAAAAACTCTTGATTTAAGGGAAGCATCAAAGCTTTGAGCATCAGGCTTTCAGCAGCTCGAAAATACATGGTTACATCATTGGTGTATGGAGCCAACACACCTATAAATATGGGATGGAAAGGGTCAATCAAATTAGGTAGATTAAGAAAGGTTTTATTATCAAGTCGGTGTGTAGAGTACATATAATAAAGTGTATAATTTGATTTGAAAAATAAATTTTTATAAGAAAGGGGCACCATAGTGGGCACTCATTCACCTTTTCTTGAGAGTTATGAAGTGGCTCTTTTGAGGCTTGATGGTTGACCCTTAATGGCTATCCAGGGGGTTACACTAGAGAGGCTATTTACATAGTCTCTCCCCCTCTTTGGATGAGACACTTGGATAAACAAGCTCTCTCTTTCAAATGGTTCTCTCTAATCAGTGCATCTAGGTTGTGGAACGTGTGAGTGTTGTTCTGGTATTACCACGTAGCATACTCTACCATCGATGTGAAGATCGTGGATGAATAACGACGCTGGAGAATCCGTGGAACTACCGTACTAGATCCAAGATATTTTCAACGAGGTAATATCGCTTCCGCTATGCATTCTGATCTAGTTTTTCTAACAGTTTTAAAATTCGAATCTTACAAATCAAATTTTATCATTTAAGTGATATGGAAATTGTATTCTATACACCGATTTAAGAATAAAATAACTCTAATGGCAAAAATTATGCAGATGAAGCACTTGTCGAGTTAGAGTAGCTTGGAATATTAGAACACTAGATGTGGTTCAAGAAAGAAAATGTGAGAGAGGTTTTTTTTTTCTTTGTTTGATTTCTCTTTCGAAAACTATAATCATTTGAACTTACAAGTTCAAGTTTTTAACATATATGATTTTTCTTTTCAATGTCGAGTCTGATCCTTTATACTTGTGGAAGTGTCCCCCTTGTTCACATTTTTGTGTAGTTCTAAACTCCTAAGATTAAGAAGACACCATAAGAGCGGTTGATCAAGAAATAGGGCATACTTAAGGATCAGAATTATGTGAAAAATGCAAAGATGAAAAAACCTGAACCATTTAATTTGAGAAATAATTGAGAATCTCAAAAATCAAACAAAATGGTGTTCTAATTAATGTTCTAAAGGAATCTGTTTACATTAATGATGATGCTTGTATTATATAGCTCACCATGCAAAAGGAGAAGAGACACAGAAACTTTTCATGTGTCATGTGTGCTTCGGGATGGCATAAAGGTAGCCTAACAAATACACAGGGCTCAAGAGGGCGAGAGGATAAAAGGTTGACAAGGAAAAAACATAAAGAGAAGAGCGAACATAAAACAACACGCATCAACTAAAAGATTATACTCCTAGTAAGAGTATTGATATTGGTTTCATTAAATTCATCTTTAAAATTTGATGAAAAGTACATATTTTTCAAAAATCTAAAACTATTCTAACCATAATCCCACATTGGATTAGCTATTGGATTAGCTATTGGATTAGTCAAAATAACAATATAATATATTTTTTTAATAATAATATTTTTAATTTATTTTTTTTTCATATTTTTCAATTACACTAACTATATGTTAATTAATAATTTAATTTGATAATTAAATTCTTATTTCTCAACTTAAATATACTGTGTCTCAAAATTGAAAAGTAATAATTTAAATAAATAAAATAATGATTATAAAGTCTGAACAAGGGGTCATCAAATATGGAGATGAACTTAAATATATCGTAACTTAAAGTTGGAGATTTATGTGTATACCGAATCGAATGCAATAATTTGAAAGACAAACCTTTCAAATTTTGATGAAAAACAGCGTTTGAAGAGACTAATTTCAATGCTCTAAGCGGAACTTTTAACCTCTGATCTTTAACCTCTTATTCATATCAAATATTGTGGATTCTCCTTTCTCTTAAGATCCCTGCATGTAGGTTTTGGTGTCGAACCATGAATATCGTTGAATCTCTCCATCCTTCGTATATTTTGCACTTTATTCACTGTTCACACTGTGGATGAGCCATCCATCCATTATACCTCCCATCAAGCACTACTACCATAAGTCATTTGACCATATTATTAGCATCCGCCATCGATGAACAATACACCAACACTACTCTTCATCTGAAATAATAGGGCTCTTCATCTAGACTAATAGGATTCTTCATGATCTACATGCAAAAAATTAGGATCTAAAAATAATTTGATTGATTTGATAACTAAAGCAAGAATGATTCCTTATTTTGCAAAGAGAAACTGTTTACTGGTGTGACCATACAAAACAAAACAAAAAATGCATCTAACATGTTACATGGTCAATCTTTTTTATGCTTTTCATGTTGAAAGTGCTAGTGCCTGGACCATGCATTTGGAATTCGTGTTGGAAACTGACAACATGGGGCTGCACAGACTACACTTTTGGTCAATATTTCCACGTGAGTTCTTATCTATTTTTGGCTGTCATTCATTTTCACGAGGCACGGATCACCACTGATCAAATCTCGTGGATCAGGCTCTGCATTTTCATGAGGACTGGGGAAAACATAAAAAGTGATGTTAAAACGGGTGGGTGGGGCCGGGTGTGGGTACCCAATCTACATTTTTTTCCACTAATTAACACCATCCTTTTCAATTCAAACGTTCACTCTAAATAATAATAAAAGAGTAATATTATATATAGTTATAAAATGCATAAATACTATATAATCACTTTAAAAAAGAATATGATCTATTATTATTTATTCATTTTTTTCAAAGTGATTACACGACACTTGAGTACTCACAACTGTAACTATCATTTCGCATTATAAAATGCATTGACACATTGCTTTCCCGAATTCATATTAGATTGTAAGAAAGGAATGTTTCCAAATATAGTCACAAGATCTTTATTGTCTCCAGTATCTTGTCACAAAATCTCTCAACACAAACATAGAAAACACGCAATTTACACTATATAATTTGGATTTGAATCCCCTAAAGTTCTGGACTCCCTTTATGTCCATCTCTCCCTCACTCTAGGCACTAGAGTTTGGACAAGAACTCTAGGCACAAGATCTTGGTTCATACAATTTATTGGTATCAACTTTGCATTCGAAAACACAAATAAATTTTCAAAGATAGCAATGAGAATTACAGCTTTGTTGAAAGAGTCCTAGTTGTTGGCTCTTCTTCATGCGATTAACTACTCTTCTTCCAGTTTTTGAACTGGGGTTATAGTCTTAAACATGATTGTGTCCAACGTACGTTCACGTTTCATCAAAATATTTCGCCATCGGACACGAGATTGTTGATTACTCCTTTCTGAAGTTTTAAGCATCATATTTCTGAATCTTCAGCTTCTGAAGTTACCACAAAACTCGGGAAAGTTACGGTTATATCCCTGGAATATGGGGAAAAATGATTGGTGGCATGGAGTTTACATCAGGTGACTAAAGTACATATAACAACTGACATAAGACCAGAAAGAACCTTTCTACTTGCTATAGCCAATTTGGAGGACTTATCTTTCACATCTTTGACATTATAAGGTTTGATTTGAAAGAGAAAATTAAATTCTCTTACAAATCAAATCCTGCCATATCAATGGTGTGGAGGGTGTATCTTCCATACCGGCTTGTAAATTTCACTTTTTGACTAAGAAATATGCACCTGGTGGCCTAGGCGAGCTTGATAATAACTTCATAGTCAAAACAAGAAATCCCGTCCTGGAACGAACTAGATTTGTTTTTGGATAAATTTGGGATTTAGATATTAAGAAATGTTATGTAGGACTTACTTTAAATAGGGGAGAGTCATGTTCTTTATTAGAGACGGATTCTTCAACACAAATTCCTTCCACTCTTCTTGGTCAATTCTTCCATCACCTTTTGCATCTGCTTCACTAAATGTCTGTGGAATTACACAAGAACCGTAAGAGGATTTACTTTCAACGAGGATGAATAAATGGAGCTGAAGAGGTAGTAATCTGCACCTTATGCACGATTATTTCAATAACATCATCTGAAAGTACCAAATCTGATTCTTGCAAAAGCGCCACAACCATGTCCTTCAACTGTCAGATAATGCAAGATATTGTAAACTTAGTTTGCTCAAGGTAGGTTTAAAGCACATCTTGACCACTATCACCTTCAAATTTTCATTACCACATTCCTTGGCCCATGACACTCAGAAGGTAAGAATCACTAACAACAGCCAGAGACTGCTAAACACTGAGGTTTGTTTGCAATAGAACTTCTTTTAAATAAGAATTTCTTCTTTTAGAATACTGAAATTTCTTCTATAATGTGATGAGAAGGAATTTGCAATACTCACCTCCTCTCTTTCAATATACCCAGTTTGCCTCAGGTCATATAATTTGAAAGTAACTGAAAAATGATTCCACCATTATAGTAGATGATAATGTGCTTATTAGATCCACTGGAGAGTATTCATGTAAAATATAACTTATTAGGAATAACTATTCCAGTTTCACTAGGCAGAAATTTGAAAATTGAAAACATGAATCAAATATCGAAATGAAAAATAAGACCTACATGCGATTTTGTCTTCTGTAGGTGTATTTGGATGAAAGACACCCAATGATCGAACAAATTCTCCAAACTCAATAACCCCATTGCGCTTCACATCAAATACATCGAAAACCTAAAAGAAAACACCAAGTTGATATGGTTAGAAAGCAGAAAAGAACAAGTATAGAATTTCACATTCTATTTTGTCCAAAAAGAAATTGATCCTCAGATACAAGAAAACAAAAAAAAGGTGAAGAGGCTAGAACTTTATAGCATCAATAGAAATTTGGAATCTCAATAATATCAGCCATTGATGCTTCCTTGGTTGTGAAGTCAATATCTACCTAGCAATGCCATGTTATTTTTTAAGTCATTCAGCACAGATAAATATAATTTCAGGATTGCTTCGTGTAACTGCAGCAGAGCGGTGAAATAAAAAAATATCACAAAACTAGGGACGAGTGAGCATCGCATACCCTGTCTGCAAAGAGATTTCTTTTATTCCTATTCCTGAAGAGTGCAAGCTGGAATTCTTCCTGCCGACAAGAAAGCATATATAGAAGTTATTAATATGAACGAAAGTAAACAGACAAAAGCCATCATATACAAATCTGATGGAGCTATAACATTATATACCATACAAAAACTAGATTGTTACAAGAGCCAACAGCATTGTTATAATGAAACTTCACAAAACTAGCAAACTTACCTTGTGAATGAGCCCATCATCAATAATTGAACTGCTCAATTTCTTAAAAAGCTCATGTAAGGCCTCCACTTCATTGACAGTAACTACAAAGAAAGAAGACAACCCAGCAATCCAAATATAAATTTCATGATATGTAAACCATGACAGTAAGGAGTCAGCAGGCATGTCATATATTTAGCAGTGTGCATAATGGAAATTATCTGGCAAAAACCAGACCAGTAAATCCGTTAGCAACATTGCAGGAAAAATGACCAGGATGGTTCATAACTGAAGGTAAGTAGATGGAAAGAGAAAGTTGCAGGTGTATAATAGGATCAAGGTGCATACTCACAGGGTGTTTCAGCAGAAAGAATTGAAGGATCCTCGTAACCTGGTGATTTAGCTTTCTTTGACTGATAGCAGCCCATCAAGCAAACTAATCCAGTCCACTAGAAAATATCTTGCAAATCAGCAGGACTCATGCCCACAGACCACAAGAAAAAAGCCCTACCTGCTATCATCCAAAAGAGAGTCAACTATAAACCATCACATAAATCAGTGAGTCGAAATGCTATTGAGAATTTTGATGACATCTTCTGAGAAGTACTAAATAATATCATTAGTGGCCCCCTGGCACCAAATCATAATGGGCCAGGGCTGTCACTGCCATTACCATGATGGCACAAAACTACTAATTGAAACCCAAACCATCAGTAATAAGGCAGACCCATCTGGCTTTGACCAAGAAGAATGTATGCATAAAATGCTTCAAGCATGGCTCAATTCTGGCGATAGTGCATCCTTGACATATCCTAATAACAGCCAGCACAATTCTGGTAATCCTCTATGGCCAACACATGATGAGCCCTTCATTTTCTGATTCGGTATAAAGTCATAAGTAGATCCATCAAGCCCAACTAAATCCTTATGACATCATGAAGTATGCACAATTATATTATCAATTATAATACCAAGTAGTAAGCACTTTCAGACATGATTTGCATATACTCATCTTGATATATAAACAAAGGCCAGTGAGTATATGCTCATACTTAGAAAGGTTTTATTGCTAATATCTTCAATAGTTTATCCTTACAAACTAAATTGCCTATACAGCGAAGTTGAAATAGAATTAGCTAAGTTCCTCAGGAACAAAAATAACAAAAGCGAGTCTCCTAGATTTGGTGAAACGACTTAATACAGCAACATATGTAAGCTGCAATAAACCAATGTACGCAATTACTCAGAAGCAGTAAATCCATTGATCATCAGTGCACAACCTAATTAATGATTGTGTCAAATGAGTCAACAGCTTGCAGGTTCATGCTGGGAGAGAGAGGGAAAGAGAGCGAGAGAGGTATAAAGGCATTTTCTGAGTGGTTTAAAAGCCATAATAAACACCATACTTATGACAGCATGATATCAACAACAACAACTGCAGATTTTTTTTAAAAGAAAAAAAACTCCAGTATCTAACTATATAGTGGGTGAGAACAAACAAAGATTACTGAATTGATTCAAATGTGAAAGAAAGAATAATCATAGAAATCAAAGACCTAGGCAACAAACTGGAGCACCTTTTGTGGCCCCATTAAATCATGAAAACGATACGTGACTAATATATGTTCTCAAGTTAAGCCACACATCCACAGGGGACCAAGTAACAACCACTATGAATTGCATTTGATATTTATGGTAAGCACACAGATGTGGTGGAATTTTCAAAACCTTGGAATTTTCCAAAAACACAAGAATTTCCCACAAGTAATTAAACCCGTAAAAAAACCAGCAGATCATGTGTGCACAGATCTGACCTCCCCTATGAACCTTGGGACATATTAGAGATGTCCAAGGAAGCTTGTCAATCATGCCCCCACCCCCACACACACACACACACACACACACACACACACACACACGATATACCCACATAGAAAGGAAATATATATATATATATATATGAGTAATGCTACATGCAGTGGTGGAGTACGCAAGTCCAATGTAATCACTTTAAAAAAGAGTGGGGTCCACTATTAAAAAATTAATTTTTTCATGTGAGTCCTGTATATATTCATTTTTTGTAAAGTGATTGCGCGGCAATTAGACACTCATGACTGCAACTATCATTTCTCTATAAATAAACCTTAAAATTTCAAATGTGCAAAATACTTTGTACCTTAGACATCAAAATTCCAAAATGAGACCCTTTAAGTTTTAATGAACATTAAGGGTTGCATTTGAATATTGAGCTGAGTTTAATTCTTTATAAGTAGTAGTGAATTGATTAATAGAGAGAGTTATGTAGAGCCCATCTAAACTGAGTTTAAAGTGTGTTTGGATGTTAAGATAAGTTTAGTACTTTTTATAAGAAGTTGAAAAAGGTTGTGAGTCCCACGTATAACGAGGTTTTGAGTTGAGATGAGTTTAGTAATTTGAGAGTTGGGTATTTAGATGTTAGACTCAGTTTAAAATTAGACTAACCTCAACTGAGCTCAGCTGAGTCTTACAACCAAACGCAGCCTAAGAATCACAATAGTTTATGCTAGAAATAAAAATACATAGGCAGCAAAGCTCAGTTCTCTAATGCTATCGTTTGTTCTTGCGATAAAATAAGAAAAAAAAAATTAGAGAATAGGAATTATATCTGCGAAAAGATAATAAAAACTATTATGTCAAAAACTTGAATATATATATATATATATCCATGTTTTCTATTTTCCACTTTCTTTCTCATTTCTTTTTTTGTAGCAACCAAAACAGATAAAACTATATTAAAATGTGGCCGATATATACTTCACAAACCCGTTTGAATGATGAATTAACAGGTGCAAGTGTTAGAAACAGAAAACTAATTTTATTCTTCAAAAGCATTATTAAAAGTTAAAACTAGAATAAGAAATTGCTGAGGATCATGTACTCAGAAGTACCATTGAGAACCCGATCGAGACTTGCTCATCCAGAAGAAAGACTAAATGGCAACGATTTTTAAGTGGTTTGACTTCGGAAACAATCTTGAAACCCAGAAACCAGAACGAAATTAAAATATTTCAAATTTCCACCAACAAAACTGAAAATGGAACAGAAGCCGGAAAAATAAACAGAGGATGAGAAAAGAGAGCCCCAGCCAAACTCCATTAACCATATAAATGCCTTAAGCGCACTAAAAACATATCTACACCGTCAAACATATATGTGCATATAGAGAGAGAGAGAGAGAGAGAGCGCTTATACCTGTGAGCGATGTATGAGTGTAGGGAAGCCTGAGCAGGTTTAAATTTTAATACTCGTGATTGCCGAACATTTCATTTTTATATAGATATAATACGTTTTCGCCGGAAGGTGAAGGTTTCTCGCTGTATCTTCGGCTATTCCCCCAGGCTGCCGCAAGAAGTGTCCAGTTGGCACTTGCACGTTGTAATTAGTGAATATAATATTAATTTCTTATATTTATTTGAATGTATTCAGTTTTTTTTTTAATTTTATTTTGAATTAAAAAATGATAATATTCAACTAAAATTTTGTGTAAATAATTGATAAATTCTTCAGTCGAATTTTTTTTTTATAAAATTAAATTCATAAATTAATATGACTTTATATATATATATATATATATATATTTATATTTGCAGCATATATTTCATATTTCTATGCTTTGTATTAGACAGTACGTTTTGGTAGCTCATTGATTAGACCAAGAAATACAATAGATTTCAATATTCAATATTCAAGAAATACTATTTCACTATATTATTATTCTTAAATGATAATTAGTTTTCCTTTGAATGTTAAGAGTATCTCGTATTATTTATAAATAGAGGTAAAATAATAATAAATAATTTGAATATATTAGCAAATTATTTATAAATAATAATAAAATAATCCGAGAATAGAACATTTGTGTTCACCCAATATCATGGATTCATATCATTCACTTTCAATTTATGTTATTATTAAATGAGAAATTTAATAACTTTGTATCATTATAGTGCAAATTAAATTTCTTAAATGGAAAATAATATAAGTTGATTAAATTAAAAAAAAAAGTTATGTAAAATTAGTAGCTTGCGTTTTTTTTTTTTTTTTTTTGAGGTTTCTGATCACCAACTTAGAAATAAGAGTGAGTAAGGGGAATGAGCATAGATCAAGTTGCTCGATGAAAATGTTAACATTAACACTCTTTTAAAGATTATATTTATTGGATATTTTTCATAGTTCACGATCAAGACTAGTTTAAGCTAGAAATTCATCCACCGTCGGATGGCTAATGGCCATACACGTTGTCACACATGTATTATTTTATTTATCAATCTCTGTCTTGTAGCTCCTCACTTACATAATTTAATTAATTCTTATTAGCGTGTCTTGTAAAGAGGAAGAATTAAAATTTGACTGCTGCTGGGCGTGTCTCAGGCAAAATTCTCTTTTTAATTTTTTTAATTTATATTTTTTTAAAATTTTTTAAACTTTTTTAAAAATATAAAAAATAATAATAATATATTAATAATCATTTTCTTAATTAATAATTATAAAAAATATAAAAAAAATTAAATATATAAACCGTCGAAATAAGAGGACAAAATAAAACTGAATACTAGCATTATTCTTATATTAACATTATTCTTAATTTTTTTGCTGAAAAGGACAATAAAATAAGTGGTCAAAATAAGAGAAGTACGCCATAAATGGATCCATGTTAATTGGCTGGCATGTTGCTGGAAGAATATTTGCATGTACCTAAATACAAGATGCGGTAGTTGACTCTTTTGGAAAAATTTAAAAATGATTTCTATTTGTAATATTGCTAAGATAAATATAAATAATTAAAATTTATCTTTTTATATAAATTTAAATTTAAATTTTTAAAATAAGTGGTGATTTTATATGATTACATAAGATTACATTTTTACCCCTATTTAATTTACATATTAGACTCATTCATTAAGAGAAAGTTTGGTTCATATGTAAAGGAGAGTGTTAATATAAATATAAATGATTAAATTTATTTAATATCGTTAATTTTTTAGATAAATAATGATTTGATAAATATATAAATAATTGAGAAGGATTAAAAGAAGAAGAAGAAGAAGAAGAAGATAATTCACAAGCGAAGGCAATTTGCTATCCTTTATGTATGTACATGCAAGCTGCACAAGTCCCCCCTCATGCAGTAGCTCTCACCTGGTCCCCCAAAACACTCGATCCCTCTCTCGGCTCTCTGCATGATCCCTTTGGAGCTCTGGGGAAAGGGAGAGGAACCCCACTCGACCGACGGTCTAAGGAGGAGGTGGAGCCTTCGACTTATTTTCTAAAATTGAGTTTTTTTTTTTTAAATGGAATTAATTGAGACATATAATTCTAAAATCATCATCCGTCTAAAAATACAAGACAATATGTAAATTTAGTCATTTCAAGATATTTATAAAAGAAAAAGAAAAAAGATATTTATCAATATTCTCTAGGCCATTAATTCTGACATGATCTGAGTGATCATCAGGATCAAAAGACACTTTACCGATCTGATTCAACTCATTTCAAAACCGAGTAATGTTATGCACCACACTTTCCATAAGTGCGATCGAATCCAACTTGAACTCGAACTTGTTGGCACCCTCTCCCAAATCTCTCTATAAATATATTCCATTCCACGTGTTATTTGAAAAAAAACCATAAACATCCATAAGTGCAATGGCCAAATCCAAGATACCCAGTCTAGCATTGTAATTGATTTTATGTCGAAAATTTTAGAAAATAACACTATAAAGTAAGTAGCTTGATCATAAATTAGGATTAGCATACGTTAACTAGTTATAATATATTATTATTAAAGACAGTTATTTGGAAATCAGTGTTTACGTACCACACATGTCATGATTTTTGCAAGCACATCATTCATCATGTTTCATTCTGCATTTTATAGTTATGTATATATTATGTGTCTCATGTATCTCATATTGCATAAGACACGTAAGCTTTTATAAGATCAAGTGTAATATAAGCTCATAGCAATTAATAAGATGGTCATTAGAAGCATGGTACCAATGTGATTTATAGGTGGACGTGCAAGCTACGAACATAAGGTATCCTAGAATACTATTAGCGGCTCCCCTTACGACTGCAGGATGTGGGGTCGATGCACATCATTGCATACATGGTTAAGTGTATATGCCAGTATGATAAGTAAGACAAGTCATACATGTCACAGTATATCTATGAACAATTATGATTTTAAGTTCTCAGAATGAAATATTTTAAGAAAAACATTATGTTAAGTATGTTTATGTTATGATGGATTTCTTACCGCGTCATCAACTCATTTTAGTTTGGTTTTATGTTTTTAAACCACCCCTGATCAAAATATTTATGAATGTACTATACTTGTAGGATGAGACTTAGTCCAGAGAGACATGAAGTGGCCTAGATCATGTTCAGAGATTTTAAGTTTAGATTTTGAGAAATTTTAATAAATGTTTTTGCGCAGTCTCATTTATGATTTTAGTATTTTTAATTCAAAATGACTCTATTTATTATAAGAAATCTTTGTATCTGGCACAAGTATAAGAAAATATTTTTTTTAGTCAAGTTCAGTAATAACAGTCCTGCTTTTCTGATAATTTCTAAAAGTGATTTTATTTTTAAAGTTGGGAGCGGGGTATTTCTTGCAACGTCTTACATAATAAAATGAAAGTAAGATAGTAGTGTGGTATAGAGGTGCTACCCGCATGGTGCGGGGTGGGGTGTACCCTTCCCTGCACCCCGCCCCGCACTATGCTGGGGAAAGGGTTTGCACCCCCGCACCTCGCCCATGGGAGGCAGGGGCAGGGGCCTCCCGCTCGGGTTCCGGGGAACAAGGTCGAACACCTCATCCACCCCGCCCCTCGCCCACTCCTAGCCCAATTGGGCTAAAAAATTATTCTTGGGTCCAAAAATTATCAAAAAGATATTTTTGGACCGAAATTATAAATTTATATTCGTAAATATGATTATAATTTAAAACTAATAATAATTTTAAATTTGCTAGTACATATTTGTGTGCAAGTTATAGTGTAGTCTAATGATCTTTATATAGAAGGTCAATGCAATATAAGTCTCACACACTTGAGCAATAAGGGACTCGTGTATTGCGTGAAGCATTAAGTAAAAACTATACTTGCTTAGAAAAAAAAAATTAAAAATTAAAAATTATACTTAATACATATTACTATATTTATTTATTGTAAAAGTACAAATATTTATAAATATGTATGTATATATATATATAAAATAAATAATTATGAGGGGCGGGGGACGAGGGCAGGGCCTCGTTGGGGCTAGACCGACCACCCCTCTCCCGCCCCGCGCCCTGGTAGTTTTCCTTGTGGGGCGAGGCGGACAAGGGCTGGGCAACGAGGTGCGGAATCCTGCTGCCCACCCCTAGTGTAGTGTATAGAATTTTCCTTCGAAACTAGTTCAGAATTGGAATGGATCATCGAGTTAGAACACGTGTTTTTCCTTTCAATAAATAAAAGCAATATCTATTTTTTCATTATTTTTAACTAAAAGTGATCTTTGGGGCCGAGTTCCGATCGAAATACTAAACTTTGAAAAATTCAAATCTGATTAGACGAAAAATTTGCGTAGCCCTAACTGAACCAAAGTAATCCTTGAAGGCCCTTTTAAGTCTTGTTTGGTTTTACAAACCTTTCAAACCAGCTTATTCTATTTTATTTCATATCATCTCATCTCAATATCTAAATATCATTCAAATATAAATATTTTTTAATTTCAAATTTTATCTAAACATTACCTAATAATTATATTTTTTCTAAACTTTCAAACAAAAAACAAAAAATAATTTAATTTTTTCAAATTTCAAAACAAAAATAATATTAAAAAAATTATATTCTAATCCTATTTTAAATTTATAATTTTTTTATTCAATTTTTCTCCATTATTGTTCAAAATCTTATAAAAATCTTAATTCAAACTATATCATTACTATTTATAAATTACTTCATTATAATTAATAAATTTTTCATCTTATCTTTATCACATCTGCAAAACGTCTATTTTGAGTTTCATGTTAAATGATGGCATTAAAGTGCTTCTTGTCTCTTGCTTTAAGGCCCTTTTATTTATTTATTTTTTATTAAAAAAAGGTCCTTTTACTTTATTTATATGTGGATGTCATGCATGGGTCTTACCTTATTTATATGTGGATGTCATGGGTTTCACAACGTGTAATAATTGATGACAACTCCTTGCTGATTGGGACTTCTGTAGTTGACTCGGTTCAAAGCCCAGATGGCAAAACAAAACAAAAAAAAAAAAAAAAGGTGAAAAAAATCCCATGCATTTATGTCGCATTTACAAAGAATAAATAACAGTCGTAGCTAGATTACAAGGAATTATATTTTAAAAATAAAGGGGTGAATTGGATAGTAATTAGTATAAGTTTAATTAATCATATCCATCAATGATCTTATAATTTGACGATATTTATCTTTTTATGTCATTAGAAATATCTAAAAATCGTGTACTTTGTATGTATTGAGTTTCTGTATAAATCATAAGAAATGTGCACCCATAGTGGACACTCATTTCTCTTTTCTTAGGGATTATGAAAGAGTCACTTCATGAGTCTTAATGGGTGGCTCTTAATGGCTAGCCATGAGTTACACTTAGCCTTCCCTCCTTTGATGAGACACTTGGATCACAAATGATCTATTTATCAAAAGTATTATCTCTAGTCACGACATCTAGGCTGTAAAATTTGTGAGTGTTGTTCTAGTATTATCACGTAGCACACTCCACCATCGACATGAAGATTGTGGACGAACAACGATGCTTGAGAATTCGTGGAATAACTGCACTAGACCTACAGTTTATCAATGAGATAATATCGTTTATACTGTATACTTTGATATAGTATTTCTAATATAAATAAAACTGTTATCTTTTTTTTATAAGAAACAAAGCAAAATATGCAAAAAAATGTTTTAATTTGATATTTTAATAATTCTCTCTTTTTTGTGACAGCATGTTTTGATATCATATGTTGGGATGTCGGTATTACAAAATGAAATTGAAATTAATTTGGAGTTGATCTCCACTTTGGTCAATTACTTGGAGGATAAGGGTAATTGACTTTAGGTATATATTGAGAGTGAAGGTGTTAATTTGATTGATAGGTTGACATAGAAAAGACAATAAAGGAGAAAATGAAAGATTTAACATGTTTTCTTTATTGAATTAATATGATCTTTGACCTTTCAATAAGTGGTAGATCACATGGCCCCGCTTGGATTCATGCAATCTTGATCCTAATTCATCCAAATAGTTTGTATAGGAGGGCTCTATGAGAGAAATGCCGACCCCACCTCTTATACATCCTTTTACACAAATTGTCTTTATCATTCAAGTAAGAAATTTTAGAGAAAATGTAAATAGAATTTCTGTCTAAGAAGAATACCTCTATCCTAAGAAAGATTTTATTCATCATCCTCATATTATTTACCATAAATAATTTTTTAATTTTTAATTTTTTTTCTTACTAAATATGTAGTGTATGAATGATGAGTAAATGAATTCAATTAATTTAGGAAGAATATAATCAAAATAAAATAAAAATAAGTGGGATGTGTAGTGTATGAGGATATTGAGTAGCAAAATTATTTTACAAATTAAATTATATCATGTGGATAGTATGTGATGTAGGGGCCTTAAAATAGCATTTCTCTTGTTTTAAAAAACTACAAATTTTAGTATTGTTATTTGGTGGAGAAAAGGGAGGGTCTTTATTCCTACTGTTAATGCCAAAAATTGCATAACATACCAGAAGGAAGGAAAGAATCATCATCGACCCACGAGATGATTCGAACTTCGATACGGTACTCTTCGCGTTCATCCATGAAATAAATAATAAATAAGTAAATAAAAATAAATAAATGGAGACACATAAATTTACATGATTTGGCATAAAAGCCTACGTCCACGGGTTGTTGAGGCAAAATCTACTATATCAAGTGATGATTTTACAATGTCTCTTTGCCTAACATATCGCTCAATACAATGGGAGAATTTAGTCTCAGAAGAGTCCCTCTAGAGAATTGGTAGAGAGTGCATGGAGAGAGTCTATCAGATTTGTGGGGGGAGTTGCTCCTTATATGGAGGTTATTTCCTTGGAGTGATAGAGTCCAACTTGACTTGTGATACCTTTTCACTTTAAGAGTCTGAGCCAACTTCTTTACCTTATCTATTTCCTATCTTATCTCTTGGCTTTATCTCTTCCCTTAGTGATAGATTTCTAGAGGGTTTGACCCAGTCAATTTAATCACTAACAGATGCCTTTGATTCTTAAGGTCAACTTGTTTATAAAAAAGACTTTTAGAATCTTCAAGTCAACCGTGGTGGAGGAAATGTGCAGAAAAAGAAATTCTGGTAGCTGGTTCGTAGTTTTTCATTGTTATGCAATGGAGATCTCCATGAGTGGTCCTCAAGAAGAAATTGTAAAATTTGTAGTAAGGGCATTCGAGGATGGGCATTTGTGAAGTTTGTTTATAAGAACGTTTGCGTAGTAATTGTATGCGAATGTTTATCATTAGTAAAGTGCGTATATTTCTGTACTCGGCAATCTTTTTGGGTTTTCAGTGGCCTAAGTGGATTTTGCCCCGTGTTGTGATTTTTTGTTAGCATTTTTCTGTTTTGATGTGAATGTAAGAGTTTATTTGTAGTAACCAACGCTTAAGTGGTCAACGTGATCGTCGACCCCATAGATCCATCTTAGGCAGTTGCTGAGCCCATCGACTCGTTCCCGAAGGACACCCGCATAAGGCTGTTATAGAGCTTAGAGGCTCATTCCAGAAGGTAACCCTCTGGCACTGGTTGTAGCGAGCGGAGACACTTGGATGTGAGTGTAGCGAGAGAGTGCCTCGACCGAGTAACTCTGGCGATGAGAGTGTAATGGGAGAATGTCTCGATCGCGTAACTCTGAGAGATGGGCGTAACGAGAGATGCTCTTCCCGTGTAGTTGTGGCGAATAGGTGTATCGGGAGATGCCCTCGACCACGTAACCTTGGCGAGTGGAGTGTAGCAGGAGATGCCTCGACCAAGTAATTCTGGCGATGGGAGTGTAACGAGAGAGTGTCTTGACCGCACGTAACTCTGAGAGATGGGCATAAAGGGGGATGCTCTTCCAGTGTAGCCGTGGTGCATAGGTGGAGCGGGAGATGCCCTCGATCGCATAACCTTGGTAAACGGACTGTAGCGAGAGATACCCTCGACCGCGTAACTCTTGGCAATGGGCTTAATGGGAAAGATGCTCGACCGTATAGCCTTGGCGAATAGGTGTAGCGGGAGATGCCCTCGACCTCGTAACTCTTGGCGATAAGCGTAACAGGAGAGATACTCGACCGTGTAGGCTTGGCGAATAGGTGTAGCAGAAGATGCCCTCGACCACGTAACCTTGGAGAGTGGAGTGTAACGGGAGATGCCCTCGATTGTGTAACTCTTGGCGATAGGCGTAATGGGAGAGATGCTCGACCGCATAACCTTGGAGAGTGGAGTGTAGCGGGAGATTCTTTCGACTGCATAACTCTTGGCGATAGGTGTAACGAGAGAGATGCTCGACCGCGTAGCCTTGGTGAATAGGTGTAGCAGGAAATGTCCTCGACCACGTAACCTTGGAGAGTGGAGTGTAGCGGGAGATGCCCTAGACCGCGTAACCATGGAGAGTGAAGTGTAGCGGGAGATGCCCTCGACCGCGTAACTCTTGGCGATAGGCGAAACGGGAAAATGCTCGACCGTGTAGCCTTGGCGAATAGGTGTAGAGGGAGATGCCCTCGACTGCGTAACCTTGGAGAATGGAGTGTAGCGGGAGATGCCCTCGACCACGTAACTCTTGGCGATAGGCGTAACCGGAAAGATGCTCGACCGTGTAACCTTAGTGAATAGGTGTAGCAGGAAATTCCCTTAACCGCGTAACCTTGGAGAGTGGAGTATAGCAGGAGATGCCCTCGACCGCATAACTCTTGGTGATAGGTGTAACAGGAGAGATGCTTGACCATGTAGCCTTGGCGAATAGGCGTAGCAGGAGATGCCCTCGACCGCGTAACCTTGGAGAGTGGAGTGTAACGGGAGATGCCCTCGACTTTGTAACTCCTGGTGGTAGGCATAACGGGAGAGATGCTCGATTGTGTAGCCTTGGCAAAGAAAGCATGGCGGGAGTATGACTTTACGGCGTTGATGTTAAAGTTGAGCTCAACTACTTCCTTATAGTAGTAGACAAAATTTGACCGCACTTTGTGGTGGGAGCTAGAGCTCGCCTTTTACCAAAATAAAAACCAAACAAGTTAGATTAAACAATCCAAATCAAAAGTTTGAGGTTTACAAACCTTGGTAATCTTACTTGAGTATGATGAAAGCTGGTGATACATGGGCGATGCCCGCCGGCAGCCATGCTCTAACATTGATGAAGGACTGGGATGCCCGCGATACCAGCAAAAAGGCCTGGGATGCCCGCGATATCGAACGACCTATTTTGTTGAAGATGATTTGAGATATACAAGTGGAGCTCGAGATGGGCTTCATAGTTGATATTTCGCGCCATGCAAGTGATTTCCAGTGAGGTATATTCCCAAAACATGTACCTACTAGGTTTTTCGTAAAACCTCGAGGAGCTTTGCGAGAAAAGATCCTCCAAAAATTCAACTTTGTTAGTAAAAATAAAATAGCATGTTTGAAAAGCCAAACCAGAGTAATTTCGTTGTTGTGCTCGACTATTCCTTTGTTGTCTTATTCTTCTTCTTTTTTTTTTTCAAGTTCGGTTGATCGCGATATCGATTGCTCTTGATTTGAGCTCTTTCTCTTCGAGGTTGGTTGCTCGCCACTTTTGCTCGTCATTTGCATGGTCTTGCTTGTAAGTTGTTGCTCGCCTAGATCAGGAGTTGGTCTGGTTTTCCCAAGGCGTTGGTCTGGTTGCTCGCCCAAGGTGCTAGTCTTGTTGCTCACCCAAGGCATTGGTGTGGTTGCTCGCCCAATGAGCTAGTCTTGTCACTCTCCAAGGTGCTACCCTTCATGTACGCAGCTAACCTTCGGGATATATGATCTGTATTTGTGCAAATCTATACGTTGTTGTAAATCAATTGCCACCATGCAATGTTGCTCTCCGTGTGAGCTGCTCAGGATTGCCACCGTGGTGGGGCAATCCCGAGCACTGGTGGCTAGGAAGTCCCCAAGGCGAGCATTGGCACTTCGGTGGCAGAGAATAGAGCTAGTTCCCTTCCTGTGCTCGCCATCGTGTTCCCTATGTTCGCACAACATTCATAATGTGCTGCTACGACAAGGATAAGTTGAGAGAAAAAACCGTTGTGGTCGGGTATCGTCGCTCTTGTGACAGACGACACTGGCAAGCTTGACGGTGGTCGGTGACAGGCTCACTTGCACATGGATGCATGGCTTTGCTGGTTCTTCGTCCACTTGCCTCCTCTTCTTGCACTTTGGCCAGCAGTAGCGGCACCCATGGTGAAGGAACTACCCCGCCGACAACAGAAAACTCTGGTAGTTCTGGTGGCTATTGGTGGTGCACCTGCCAATTCACGGATGCAATGTGTGGGTCTCCAGCTGCTTGTTTCTCTTTGCCCGCACTGTGCACGGCGCTCCAATCTGGTAAGTTATCGGAGGAAGTCGCCGCCTCTATTGTATCTCTGCCGCCTGCATCACCAATAGGTTACCAGCGAGTCACTGATGGCTACAGGTTCTGCCTGGCGGGTGAAGAAACCAGGTGCACAACGTGCAGTACCCTTACGTGCGCTATGCATGGCACATATGCAGTGCAAGCTACACGTGTGCCCCTTACGTACGCTATGCATGGCACATGCGCAATGCCGTGCAATCTGCTTCTAGTTTTTCTTCAATTAATATTATTATTATTATTATTTTTTATCTGTAACGTTAAGAGAAGAAATAATAGGAAATAACCAAGTTGAGAAGATCTTATCTATTTTTTGAAGGTGATCTCGTGAGCCAAGGAATTTGAACTTTTGTAGATGATCTTCCCAGTCGTGAGTCAGAGAATATCATTCTTCCAATTCCGGTATAGAGAATTAGTCGATCACATAGACAATGCCAACTGTTTATGCCAAAAATTGTACAACAGATCGGAAGGGAGAAAAGAGTTATCCCCAATCCACGATGATTCGAACTTCGATACGGTACTCTTCGCGTTCATCCATGAAATAAATAATAAATAAGTAAATAAAAATAAATAAAGGGAGACAGGAATTTACGTTGTTTGGCATAAAAGCCTACGTCCACGGGTTGTTGGGGGCAAAATCCACTATATCATGTGATGATTTTACAATGTCTCATGGCCTCACATATTGCTCAATACAATGAGAGAATTTAGTCTTAAGAAAATCCCTATAGAGAATTGGTGGAGAGTGCATGGAAAGAGCCTGTCAGATTTGTGGGGGAGTAGCTCCTTATATAGAGGTTATTTCTTTAGAGTGATAGAGTCAAACTTGATTTGTGACACCTCTTTCCTTTTAGGAGTCTCAGCCAACTTCTTTGTTTTATCTCTTTTCTGCCTTATTTCTTGCTTTATGTATTCCCTTAGTGATAGATTTCTATAGGGTTTGACCCAATCAATTTAATCCCTAACACTTACTTTTGGAAACACTTCATTATAATTTACAAACTATTTATTACTTTTTTACTATTATCCTCAAATCAACTGAGATCACCTCAGAATCTAAGCGTAACCAATTGAAAGGGGATGTGTTGGAGATAGTTAATGCACTATAAAAATTAGAAGGACAAAGTTGGTGTCTAAATGCACTTTAGGGCATGCTTGAGGAGTGACTAGATGATATGAGAATTTTGTGAATATTAGTGAGATAGTTTATAAATAATAGTAAGATAGTTTGAGTAATTTTTTATGGGATTTTGGAAAAAGAGAATGAAAAAATTAAATAAAAAATATTAAAAAGTTAAAAATATTGTAATTAGAATATAATTTTTTAATCTTATTTTTATTTGAGGATTTGAAAAAGTTGAATTATTTTTTTATTTTTTATTTGAAAGTTTAGGGAAATTGTAATGATTAATTTGAAAGTATTTGTGTTTGAGTTATATTTAAGAATGAGATAAGATGAAATGATATGAGAATTTTGGAATGTAAGTTTTTTCCAAACTAGCCCCTTAGCCGGAGATGATTGTGCTAAACATTTTGTAACGATGGTGCCTGTTAATACAAAAATGAATGCAAATAAAACCGAGTTAGGATTTCTTATAATTCTTCGAGATAATTGTACTTGAATTTTCCCTTTTTATAATTTGAGACATTAATTTTCAATTTTCACAAAATTGATACATGAATTTCAAGAATCTCATAATTATGTATATTATCACTTTCCCGTTAGATAACATGTGGACTGGTCGGTCTTTAATTGGTGGACACATGTCATCAGTATGTCACTTTAGTCAATTAAAAGTTGACATGTGGCATAATGATGCCACGTTGTCATTAATTTCTTAACGAAAGATTAACACATATACCTTATTACCTAGCTGTGAGTTTCTTGAAGTTTAAATTTTAAAAAAGTTAAAAATTAAGGTCTCGAATTTTAAAAATGTGAAAGCCTAAATATTGATTCTACAATTAACCCTAATTTTTCTTTTTATCTAAAGGCTTTATAAGATTTAGAAAGATACATATGCAATCTATAAATATGATTGTATATATAAATATTGGAATGCACGTATATTAATGTACAAAAAATAATATTATCAAAAATTCTACGTGTAATCACTTTTGTATATTTTTTGTACACTCTATTAATATGATTAGTTACGTTATTTTTTTAATATAAAATAATTATTTTGATCAGTCATATCGATGAAATATATAAAAAAATACGTAAAAGTGATTGTATATAACAAAACTCGTTCTCACGGCGTAAAAAAAGAGGATATTGAGGTGAAATATTATTAAAAAAATCGAATAGGATATATATTGAGGTGAGACAATGGGTTTCACTTGCGTGGACATTGAAATAAGTATTCTTAAAGACTTTGAAAACTACAGGTTTGAATATGAATATGATGTACGTCATGCATGGCATACGAAACTTGGCCAAATGCTTATATATATATATATATATATATATATATATATATATATAATGTTAAAGCCATGGGTAAACATATGGGATGAAAAAACGGGTGAATCAAAGATACCTTATATAGGTAGCTGCCGGGCACCCAACGACTCCTCTCTGTCCATCGATCAGCCATGATCTCACAACTAGAAAGGATTTCAAAATAAGCTCTATTTTATTCAAATAGAGCAAAAAGATTATCGAACTTGATCAACATCTTTTGAGGTTTTTGTTCCAACTTTAAAATGAAAGAAAAATAGGTAAAATGGATTTAGATAGCGTGCAATATGTATTATATAGAACATGAATAATGCTATTATTTTCCTTAATTTATTTATACAACTCATTTTATCCCCTTGGCACCGCGTGTCTTATCAAAAAATTTAAAATATATATTTTAAAAATAAAATGGCATCCGAAAATATAAAAAGAAGATGATTAAAACCCTAAATTCTTCTTATCCTTTTATGTTTGCATTTTTAATCTTTGTAATAAGTCACGTGACACCATTATATATTGTCACTATAAGAAAAACGGATTTTTATGATTAATTTATTGTAATTAAAAGATTATTTATAATTAATTTTAATTGTAAATAATTATTTTATTAGAATTAACTGATCGTAAATAAATAATTTTTTTATAGTAGTACTATATTAAAAGAACAAAATAAGCGGTATAAATTAAGAATCATAATAACAATTCTACGTAGAACATATTATCTTTCCGTCAATATCTCTCTTCTAGCTATTAATTTTAAAGTACTTGCAAAATCTATAAAGAATCTAAATGCTAGAGTAGTTGACAGTGAAACTTAACAGAAGGTGAAATCAATATCCTATATAATATATATCTCGCTTTCGTCTGGCTTTTCACTTGCATTATTTAATTAAATTTTAATGTTTCACTTAATGAGGACAAACTGAAAGTTTTCCGGGATAAAATTTTTTAATAACTTCTTAAGATAAAGTTGAAGTTTGAGTCTTTGACTTTCATTTCTTTTTTAAGCAAAAGAAAATGGCTTACATCACGTACATCTTCTTCAATTTGTTTGAAATGGATATGCATGACATAATTGCTTTCATAAGTGATTTAGAATCAGTTTCCCTCCTTTTCAAAGTTTTGAAAAATTATCCATTTTGACTTTTGTATAATTTGAGAGGGCTTGGAGGTGGTAGGAAAAAAAATATCGAATAAGGGGAGCGTATTCAAAGTTTCTTAAAGAAAAATGTTCTATACCATCATAATTAGTGGAATTACACTATGATAAAGTAAGATGAAAATAAAGACTTGCTCGTAGGTCTAAATATTTGGTGGATATATGTCAAGCATCTATGAAGAAAAAAGAAAAATGAGTTGAAATGAATTTTACCTATCACAATGATCTAAAAGATCACCTAACTTATTTTGATAATTCAAATATGATAGTCCTATCTCATCTTGATATTTCTGACTTCTTTATAGATCCAAACAGAGATAATAATATTTTAATTAGTGATGCACATGATCATAACAATTAATTTTATTTCTTTATTATAATTACATTATGTTTGAATAGTTATCTTTTAATACATCTTGTTAAACTTTCTTTTGTATTAATAAAGTTTTATACATATATTTTTGTTTATAAGGACACATGAATTTTATTGATGCACTGATCAATTTCAAGATGATTGAAACTAACAGCTTTCTTTTCTAGATTATATTATACAACATTGAAAACAATTAAATTACATGTTGTAATGCACCAGAAATGCTCTGGTCCAAAAATCTTTATACTTTGGCATGATCGTTTTTACCATCCGGAATCAATCATATTGTGTCAAATAATTGAGAATTCATATGGACATCACTTAAAGAACCAGAAGATTCTTTCACCAAGTGATTATCAACATGTTTCAAAGGAAAGTTAATTATCAAACCATCCCATTCCAAGATAATTATTGAATATTCATAATTTTTACAAAGAATGCATAGAGATATATGTGGACTTATATATCTACCATGTGGGTCATTTAGATATTTTACGATTTTAATATATGCATCAACTAGATGATTACATGTTTGTCTACTTTCTACTTGAAATGTTGCGTTTGCTAGACTTCTTGCACAAATTATTAGATTATGGACTCAGTTTCTTGATTATAGACTGAATTGAATAATGCAGTAGAATCTCATTTAAAAATTTTCATAATTATTACATGTCAGTTGAGATTAATGTTGAACATCATGTTGCCCATACACATACTTATAATGGTTTAGCTGAGTCATTTATTAAACGTCTGTAATTAATTGCTCGACCATTACTTCTGAAAACAAAACTATCTATTTCTAATTGGAGACATGCAATTTTGCATGTTGCATCATTGATTCAAATAAGACCAATTGCTTATAATAAATATTCTCCATTGCAACTTGCATTTGGTCAACCACTAAATATTTTTCATCTTTGTACTTTTAGTTGTGCTGTGTATGTTCCAATTGCACCTCTACAACTTGAAATTTATATTGATTTTGATTTTCCCTCCATCATGAAATACCTCGAGCCTTTAACTGGAGATGTTTTTAACACTTTTTTTGAAGATTATTATTTTGATGAAATAGTCTTCCTACCATTAAGGGAGAAAGTTGTAAAAAATACAAAAGAAAATAAAATAGAACACTTTGAAGTTATCTCATCTTAATCCTCGTACAAATAAATGTAAATTAGAAGTTCAAAACATCATTCATTTGCAAATTATTGCAAATCAATTACCGAATGCGTTTATTGACAATAAGAAAATAGTGAAGTCTCAAATTCCAGTTGTTAATACTCCAGCAAAGATCAATGTCCTGGTAGGATAATCAAATAACGCAACAGTTAATGAGTCTAAAACACGCCTGAAACGTGGAAGAACATAAAACGTTTGGGTAATGCGAATATTTGAAAAGTGTTAAGAATATTTGTGAATAGTAGTAAAAAAGTAATAATAGAATATTGAATAGTAGTAAAAAGTATGTGAAAAGTAATGAATAGTAGAAAAATATGTGAAAAGTAATAATAAAGTAAATAATTGTAGTGAGAGTGTTTGTTCTTAAAATGTATGTGGTACAATCGTCTAAGTGAATGTTTAATAAATGAATTATTTCAGAATAATTCAATTTGCCCACGTGTATTCATAAAAAAAGTCAAATTCTAGATTTACTATTATTACGGTATATGTAGATGATTTAAATCTTGTTAGAACTCGAAAAGAGCTTATAAAACCCACAAATTATTTAAAAAATGAGTTTAAAATGAAAGACCTTGGAAAAATAAAAGTTTGTCTTGATTTGCAAATTAAACACTTTTCAAATGGAATTCTTGTCCATCAGTCAACATATACAGAAAAAGTCATGAAGTACTTTACATGGGCAATGCTCATCGTTTAAGTACTCAAATGATTATTCGATCACTTAATATGAAGAATGATTAATTTCACTCTCAAGAAGATGGTGAAGAAATTTTTGTTCTTGAAATACCATCTCTAAGTGCAATCGGTGCTTTGAGGTATCTTACAAGTTGCATACGAGTAGATATTGTATTTTCAATTAACTTATTAGTAAGATACAATTATGCACAACCTAGAAGGCATTGAAATGAGGTCAAACATATTTTACGCTACCTTCGTCAGACGATTGACATGTAATTGTTTTATCCAAAAGGATCTATAGATGCAAGACTTTCTTCAAGTTGACTTTGTCACCAATCCGCCAAAGGGGGAGATTGTAGATGTAAAAGTTTGGTTAGGATATGATAACTTTGTATAGAATTAGGTGACTAAAATGATAGAATTTATCCTATCATTAAGTTGGTAATTTTGGATGAATGTAAATTATTTATTGACTTTATCTATAACAATATTAAGTTTATCTAAGAGGTATTAGAGGATGTTTAAATAAGTCATAAGTGGGAAAATCAAGTCCTAAAGAATCTGCACTTATCTAGAGAAGAGGCTGATCTGAAATATGTTATTGTAGTGAAGAGTTATCATAAGTGCCAGCATTCCGTCAAGGAAAATCTTCGTGACAGACTCGCCTCGTCAGCAGAGTTCTATTGACTAAAACTGCTTTCAAATTGTTTATTTAAAGGATTATACTACTTAGGATCTGTATAGATTCAGATCTAGATATTTTCTAGAGCACTTTCAAGTGCATATTTTAATGAGAAAATTTCTTAGAGAATTTTCATATTGTTTCTCTAAAAAAGTGTGATTGTGCTCCATGTTGAAGAATTGATTGGTTGAGTTTCAACCACTGGAGTTTTCTATGAGAAAAGCTAATGCTTGAAAATCTTCAGAAGTTCTGGCTGTTACTGAGGTAGAAGACAAATGGGTCATTTGTCTGATCAAGTAAGAGTGTCAATTGATAACAGTTTTGTAATTGAGCTTTACATGTAATTTATTTTCAAATAATAAAATTGACTTTGCTAGGTTTGCTTGCCTCGTAGGGTTTTACCTTTACAGAGTTCTTTAAAAAGTTTCCCTTCGATACCAATTTTAGTGTTATGCAATTTATTTTATGTTATCGTTTAATTATTAAATTTATTGCCTGTTTGAAGACTAACCAACTTGTTGAGTGAATTGCTAGATATTTCTACTGCGTTACAGGGGTACTTGGGTAATTTCAATTGGCATCAGAGCATAATTCACTCATTCGAGTGTGATCTATTCCCCTATTAACCATGTCACTATATATCCCACCACACTTTGATGGAAAAAACTATGCATATTGGAAAGTTGGTATGAGGGCTTTCCTCAAATCTTTAGATGAACGTGTATGGTGTACAGTTGAGCGAGGGTGGACTAAACTCAAGACAACTATTGATGCTTAGACAAGAGATGAGATTACCAACTCTAATTGGAATAGCAAATGATTTAATACTATCTTCATGGCCATATCTCCAGATGAATTTAAAAGAATCTCAATGTGTGAGATTGCTAAAGAAGCATGTGATATTTTGGAGGTTACACATGAAGGCACAAAAATTGTAAAATATTCAAAATTACAATTGCTAACCTCTAAATTTAAGGAGATTTAAAATGCTAGAAGATGAAAAATTTAATGATTTTTATGCTAGACTTAATAATGTTGTGAATTCCAAGTTTAATTTTGGCGAGAAATGGAGAATTCAAGGGTCGTGATAAAGATTTTAAGATCCTTGCTTGAAAGATTTTGCCCAAAAGTTACAGCCACTGAAGAAAACAAGGATTTTGATGCTATTAAAGTTGAAGAATTGGTAAGCTCTTTACAAACATATGAGTCATCTCTTCCTCAAATAAGAAATGTAAGTCCATTGCTTTAAAAACAGTAAATGATGATCAAGATGATTTTTCTGATAAAGAAAGTTTGAATGATGAAGATATAGATCTCATTGAAAGGAAAATCAGAAAATATTTGTTTAACAAGAAATCTAGTGGAAAGCAAAAACAAAGTAAGGAATTTCTTGCAAAGAAAAAATATTCTGAAAAACGGAATATAGAAAAATATGAGCAAAAAGATAAAGTTCATCTTGATCATCATTATAAGTTTTATATACACTCAACTCATGGTCAAGTTATGGTCATATAAGAATTGAATGTCCAAACTTTAAGAAAAATAAAAGAAAAACATTAAATATCACACTTAGTGATAATTCAAAATCTGAAAATTCAAGTTCATCATCTGATGATGAAAATTCTTTTGTGACTTTTTCTACTATTTTAATGATTTTTCTGATATTGTGCATACAAAATCTGAAAGTAAATTTGATGATAGCGACTTGGATATAACTATTGTTGATGTTGACCATGAGTTGAGTGTATATAAAACTTATAATGATTTATTTGAAGAAGTGGTCAAGTTGAAAAAACTCAACAAGAAGTTGTACAATAAACTCACAACTGTGGAGAATAAAAAGAATAACCTTTTCAAGGCACTGAAAAATTATGAAGTTGAGATATCAAGATTAAAGGCTCAAAATGATACACTAGACAAAGAATTGAAAAACTCTCAAGAGTGCCAACAAAAAATTGCTACTTAGAAATTAGATGAGATATTAAGTTGTCAAAAATCTAGTTGTAATTGTACGGGTTTGGAGTACATGACTTTCTAAGGTATGGAGCTTAAAGCCTCATCATCCGCTACCACTTCATCAAAATGTATCATTTTTATTAAAGGAAGTCAAGATGAGGAAGTTCCAAAGAAAGCCGTGTCTAAAACTCATGTTCCAAGAACCTCACACAATAGATTAATGACAAAGAAGCCCAACTAAGGTAAGTCCGAAAGTAAATTTATTCCTACTTGTCATCATTGTGGTATTCTTGATTATATAAGACCATATTGCTTTAACTTGAATAAAGTGATGAAAAATGAATGTGAAAGAAAGTTAAAAAGGAAGAGAAAGACTCTAGAAAATCAAGTTGATGAGATGAGTCAACAAATCACGTTCATAACTCTAAAACTTGGTAAACTAGCAGAATTTTACTTTCACAATAAATAAAAGATCATACAAATTGGTGTTGATAAAAAGAATAGGCTAAAATTTAAACTAAAGTGGGTGGTCAACGATAATGTCGTATCACATTAATGGAGCATTCCTTGTATTTCATTTTATTAGTCTAGGATATGCATTTTATTTTTCTGTGTTTAATTTATGTTTCTGTTTTCATTTTTTAATAAGAAAAATAATATAAAATTTTTTTGTTTTGTTTCTAATTTTTTAGAAAGTGCATGCCTGATATGTCAAAGTTTTGAGCACATGTGTTCTCATAAAATAAATTTTTGAACTTATGCATCTCTTTACTTTATGCAGTTCACTTTGTGCATACTAACCCTTTGGGTCATATTGACAAAGTTCATTTACAAAATAATGTGAGAAACTTATGTGTATGCACCTTATAATTAAGCTCCAGACTTATTATTGAGATGCTCACCATAGAGGGAGTCCATGCCTTGAATTGACTAATGCTAGTTGAACCTAATACAATAATAAAGAGATCTTCTCTTACCAAACACAAATAGTTGATCCATATAAAAAAATTTGGTATTATATCATTGCGGAAAAAGACAAACACCATACATGGATCTATCCCCTTAAATCCTTATAGAAAGAATCGTGACTCAAATCATTGTGAAAAATGATGAGCAACAAAAATGGACATAAAAGAGGTTGTGCAAACTAGTGTTTGGAGGATATATTCATGTATCTAGGCCCTAGCATAAAATTTGAATTTTGAGGTAAGTGACAAACTCTTGAGAGCATCTATAAGAATAAAATACTCATGAATAATATTATCAAAAATATTTTGAAAAGAAAAAGAAATAAAGAGTTATTTTTTAATATAAGTTTACTCACTCACACACTCACATGAACGTTGACATTGATGATCTTATGAGGTGTGAGCATCCATGTTGATTGTTGCAAATATGAGAGTGTACTCTATTGAATTTTTGTGAGTGCCACTATATTTGAACTAAGATACATTTAGACATGTTACTTACCCCATTGCTTATATATATATAAATAAAAATTTTGTTTATTATTTATTTATTTTAGTTTAAATATAAAATAAGTTTGAAAATATAAAATATATTGAGGTATGAGCTAGTGTTGGGAGCTCCTTTTGCATTTGCTGCATAAGTCCCAATGGTGGGTCTCTGTTTTGCTTCTAAGTCCCAGAGGGACTCTATCGACTAACCCATGCACAGCAATAGTCACTTAGTGACTTGAGTGTTTTAGTCTCACACGAGTACATGCCCAGGACTTACCTCCAATATTATTTCATTTTCACTTGCGAGAACTCACCCAGATACACGGCACTCTCCATTCTCAAGGCCTAACCATATCCCACTTCACACTTATCAGTTTCGTGCTTCTCATGATTAAGACACAGAACAAATACTTCTAATCTACATTTTTTCATCATAGTAAGGTTTCTATCTCAATCAAATCCTTCTCTTTCTCAAAGTCTAGGGATCGGCGCAGATTTATGGAGATTAGGTTGTTGATTTTAGTTATGTGAAGTTGGGCCTTGGATTTTGGTTGGGTTGAGTGGACATTTTCACATATGATTACATGCGATCTATATTATGCTTGTATTAAGGATGATTTTTGGTGGGTTATGGGATTATTCATGTTGGTTTTAAACTAATGCCCACCAAGTGTTTGTTTTTATGTCTCAACCAAGCTACTTCATTCATTTTGTCAAGATTTTACTTGCATTCATACTCATACATCAAGTGCATTTAATCCATGAAAATTTGAGACACACGAGAGTTGTTCATCATGTCTTTCTTAGTGTCTTCATCTTGGCTCACATATGTGGTATTTATTATATTATGAGTCTTGTCAGATTAGTGAGAAAAAGGAGGAGATTTAAATTTGTTGTTGAGGGAGAGTTGAACAAACTGAGGGAGAGTTAAACGAGTTGAGAGAAAGTTGAATGAGTAAGTGAAGTAAGTGTATTGCTGAAAAAAAAAGGGAGAGATTGATGGGGAGTAGCAGAATATTGAGGTGGAGAATTATATATTTGAGGAGGAGCAGCAAAATATTAAGAGAGAGAACTAAGTACTGAACATGGTTATTGATGATGACTATAACACTATTTTAGTAGGTTTAGATTACTTCTAACCTTTGATTTTGTTGAGACTAATTTCAAAGAGTGTTCTATGTCATTTCTTCTTATTACTGTATTAAAATTTTCTTCATGAAATCTTGGTCTACTGGTTGTTTTTGTTTCAGGTACACTCTATATTCATCAAGTTGGTTTTGTCACCAATCCACCAAATGTGAAGATTGTAGATGTAAAAGTTTGGTTAGGATTAGGTGGCTAAGTTGATAAGTTTGTATAGGATTAGGTGACTAAAATGATAGAGTTTATCCTATCATTAAGTTGGTAATTTTGGATGAATGTAAATTATTTATTGACTTTATCTATAACAATATTAAGTTTATCTAAGAGGTATTAGATGTTTAGATAAGTCATAAGTGAGAAAATCAAGTCCCAAGGAATCTGCACTTATCTTGAGAAGATGCTGATCTGAAATATGTTACTGCAGTGAAGAGTTATCACTGGTGTTAGCATTCCGTCAAGAGATGTCTTCATGATAGACTCGCACAGGCAGCAAAGTCCTACTGAAACTAAAACTGCTTTCAGATTGTTTATTTAAAGGATCCTACTGCTTAGGATCCATAGAGATTCAGATCCAGATATTTTTTAGAGCACTTTCAAGTGTATATTTTAGTGAGAAAATTCTTTAGAGAATTTTTGTAATACCCGAGTCCTACTACATAAGTCCATACATAATTTTATTAATTCTTTTAGTTAAATATTTTGAGATAAAGATTTTTATTACTTTTAATTATTTTATTTTAAAATGTGTATGCTTTATTTTTAAAATATGAATTATTAAAATAAATCAAGGGTATTATTTTTTTAAAACTTTGAAATATTTTTTCTTAAGTTTTTTAATTTTATTCATTTAAGAAATGATCCAATTATTCTCTACCATTAAATTGGTAGGCGAAAAGTATCCTTAAGGTAAATAGATCTCCACCCTTCATCTCCTTAACTTATGGGATAAGTTTTGACTAAAGCAATTAAACCCTTTATCCATTTTCACCCATAGGCTTTTAAGGCAAGCCATTAAACTCTTTGCACCTGTAAGCTTCCTAAGGAAGCTATTGAATTCACTTTCTTCCTTGCACCCATCAGTCAAAGCAACACAAAAGGAGAAAAGTTAAAATCAATTCCCTTTAGTTCATCTTAACCTGTTGGTCTACACTCAAGAAAAGAAAAAGAAAATTTCACTTCCTTTCCAAGCAAGCTAAAGTTGGTCCTCTCTTCTTCTCCTATCTTTTCATCTTCAAGAAACTAAGTTCTTTTCATCTCTTTCAAGCTTGTGACTCCATAGCAAGGGGGAAAAAAAAAAAAAATTCTTGCATCCTCTCCAAGCCATACGAGTATACTCCCTCATTTCTACCATTTTCAGCTTTGCCTCAAAGCTTGAAACTAAAACTTGAATTCATCTTCCAAATGGTGAAATATTGAAGGTAATAGACTTTTAATTTATTCCCTAGAATGATTTACATGTGGGTTTCAAGTTTCACTATTTTCTTATCCACAATATTTCGGTTCTGGGGTTAAAAGAATTCTATCATTTTGGCTCTACATCCACACGGCTATATTACTTTTTGGTCCTCTATCTTGCCTCTTGAAATGAGTTAAGAGTTTAAGGTAAAAATCATAATTTGACTTTTTTTTTTTTTAATCTGATTTTGAAAGTCAACTAAGTTGTTTTAGCTTGTGTTTTGATATAGTTAAATTCCTATATTGCAAATAAATATGTATGCCCTTTTTTTTTCCAAACCGAATGGTATCATAGTTGTTTTGTTATGTATTTTCTTATATTTTGAAAATACTATTTTGTTATTAAACTTTGTTTAATCATAGGTGATGATTATAGTGATTTTAAATTATATATGTTGGTATCATGTACCTTGTGTTGATGTTTGGTTAGTTATCTATTTTTAGGATGCTAGAGGTTTGGTTTAAAGGTTTTGCTTGGTTCTATAATTTTATATCTTGCTTTTGAAAGGTATTAAATGGGTAAAACATAAGCTTGAGTGTTTAAAGATTTTAAAGTTTGCTTAATGAGTAATTTTGCTATACTTTATGCTATGTTTAATTTTAATGAAATATGTTAGTTAAACTAGAAAATATTGTTTATATGAATAGATTATACCTTAGTTAGCTTAGATAAGATATTAATTGTGTATGATGTATTAGGATATGTAAAGTTGTCCAAGTATTTCCTAAGTCCATGTCATGCCATGTCTTGATGTAAAAATTGCCCATTTATGTTCCCTCATTTGGTTAAATTTTACTTAATCTAAGATTTCAAGATATTGACAAGCTAACCTTTTTTATAATGAGGGACTATAAGTTGATTTAAAGGGCATGTTTCCTAAGCTTGTTTAGCCTACTTGAGATGCCTAAATCTATTTTAAAGCTCATTGTTGAGAATTTTCAGATTTTATCTCCTAATGTCCATAACCCAAATTGAGCTTGAACCAAAGAGACCTTGCTTGAAACCTATGAATCCTTAACTACTTTTCATGTAAGCTTTTAAAATAGCTTTTTCATGGACAACTAGCATGTATTAATATTTAAGTTATTTCTCTTGTAAGTTGAGGTGAGGAGTAGTCATTTGAATTAATGCTAAACATAGAATGAACATTAAATTATAAGATCGTGGCTTTCTCTTTTAAAGAGAAAGCTAAATAATATTGTATGGGTATTAACACGCTTATGTTATTTATTGAAATAAGACTTATATTGAAGTTGGAAGTATCGAAGAGCATAGAGATAAGTAACTATGACCCTACTTTTTACACCAAATTCTCTTTATAAAAGAATGTCTCTCTCTTATTGCAATGTTCTTCTAAAGAAAAGAGTAAATATATATATATTATGTAATAAGCCCTTTCTTGATAGCCCTTGTTAAGTACCATATCGATTATAATTGTGTGTATGTGTATAAGGTAATGCATGCACGTAGGTTATAAATCATGAGATTTTCATATATACTCTCTCAAGAAACTTATTGGTTGTTTCTATATATATAGTATAGCATGAAAATTTATTTTGTTCATAAAAAATGAATATGCATTGGATTAAGAAAGATGATGAAAATGTTTTGATTGCAATGGAAAGTAAATGAATGTCTCATGCCTTATGTTTCAAGTGATACATTAAATGAGTTTTAAAATGTCCCTATGAACTCATGCTTTAAATGATGGGAATAAAGTGTTTTAAAATATCCCTATGAATTGATGTTTTATGGATGCCATGAAAGATGATGTTTAAGTTTATACTTTTAAATGATATTCTTCTATGAATGAACTGTTAAATGAAAATGACTGAAAAGAAAAGACTAGAAGGACTGACATGAATGAATGAATATTTTATTGTATGAAAATAAGTAACGGTCATATGAATAAAAATGATACCAAATGAATGGGCAGATTGCAATGCTGGGTAAGTAGTACTAGTAGTGCACCTAGTGCTGCCTCCTGGCTGAAATGGATTTCCAACCTATGGTCACGGGAGGAATCCAGGTCCAAAAGAAGACCGCTAACTCTAAAACACGAGGCACAATAGTATGTACTGGCCAAAGAAAGTGAAATATGAAAGTATAGTTATTTCTTAAAATGTTTATACATGAAAGCACTATTATTTCTTAAAATGCTTATGCATGAAATTATGACTTATTCCTTAAACTATTTATGCATGAAAGCATTGTCACAATTAGCAAATGTTTATGTATGCATGTTTTCAAAAGAAAAGATTATGTGATTAATAAGTTAACTACATTGTGTACTGCTTGCTGAATATTCGACTCACTTTTGTTTTAAATGTTTTAAACGTCTAGGTAATTATGAAAAAACTATGAAGCAAGGCACTACTGCAGAGGGAAAGGCAGACGCTTAGTGTCTTCCCTAACTAGAATAGTTATGTTTATGGATGATGAGTTATTTTCATGGTCGAACATTCTATTCGACCTTATATGGATGATGGGCTATGTTTATGTATAAACATTTTTTTTTTAATGTTGGGATGGACTTTGAGAGTCTCTTATTGATGAATGTTGAATAAAATGTCTATCAGATGTTCCCTTTATTACATTAGAAATTTAGAATATATGTGTGACATGTTCATGCCGATCGCATGTTATTAGAAAAAGAAAAGAAAAGAAAATATAAAGAAATGAAAGAAAGAAAAGAACAGGTATGTACGTCGCAATCCCACCCTTTTCGGGGCGGGGTTGTGACAATTTTTATATTGTTTCTCTCTAAAAGTGTGATCGAGCTCCATATTGAAGAATTGAGTGGTTGAGTTTCAACCACTGGAGTTTCAGGAGAAAAACCAATATTTGAAGATCGTCAGAGGTTCTAGCTGCTACTGCAGTAGAAGACAAATGAGTATTGTCTGGTCGAGTAAGAGTGTCAATTGACAAAAGTTTTGTAATTGAGCTCTACTTGTAATTTATTTTCAAATAATAAAATTGATTTTTCTGGATTTGGCTGTTCGTAGGGTTTTACCTTTAAAGAGTTATTTAAAGGGTTTTCTTTCGATATCAATCTTAGTGTTATACAATTTATTTATTTTATGTTATTGTTTAATTATTAAATTAATTGCATGCTTGAAAACTAACCAATTTGTTGAGTGATTTGATAGATATTTTCGCTGCGTTATAGGGGTACTTGGATAATTTCCATATCAAATCTTTAGTTAGTTGGTTATGTAAACTTGGGTTACCTTCTGATTCACATAAAGGAAGAGCATAAACATGATACGTGTTCACTTGTGGAGGTACAACTATTTCATGGATATTTGTAAAGTAAACATTAGTTGCCACTTCTTTCAACCACTAAGAGATTATTGCAATTTATAAAGCAAGCCGGAAATGTATTTGTTTAAAATCAGTAATTCAACACATTTGAAAAAAGTGTGGTTTATACACAATCAAAGATAGCACAACAACATTATATGAAGATAATGTTGTTTGTATCCCACAAATTAAAGGAGACTATATCAATGGTGATAGAACCAAACATATTTTGCCAAATTTCTTTTATACACATGAGCTCCAGAAGAACGGTGATATTGATGTCAAGTAAATACGATAATGTGACAATTTGGCGGATCTATTCACTAAAACATTACCAATTGCAACCTTTAAAAAGTTGGTATACGACATTAGAATGAGTCAACTAAAAAATCTTTCATTGTAAACTATTGAAGCTCTACATAGTTTTGAGGGAAAGAAAATGATCATACGGATTGTACTCTTTTTCCTTCGCTAAGATTTTTTCCCTTTGAATTTTCATTTGCAAAGTTTTAACGAGGCAAGCCTAAAGCATTCCAAGGTACACAAGAATATTGTATTCTTTTTTTTTCGCCGTTGATTTTTCCCATTGTGTTTTTCCTTGGCAAGATTTTAACGAGACATGTTCTTTGTGTATAGTCATCCAAGGGAAAATGTTGTAAATTCATGAATATAGTAAAATACATAGAATGTATTTGATGGATGACCGTTAAAATTCTTACCCATTCATGTATTCCAATGAGCAAGGCACGTTTTCCTAGTTGAAAAAAAGTATTGCGAGAATACCATGTTTAAGCAATAAGTAAAGACTGCATGAAGATGCATAATAATAATTACATTTTATTTGTGAAGCACTAAGCAAAAGACTAATAGTTTAGCAAAAGAAGCAATATATAAGTACTAAGCAACGACACATAGTTGGACTATTACAGTGGCTATTGCGTAGTTTGGAGGATGTATCCATTTAAGAGCTATGTTGCTATTTCTTATACAATATGAATGGAAACGACGTTGAATTTTTTATGATGTTGTTTCCATTGATCCATATTTGGAGTAAGTTGAATGACCATATGATTCATCTATTTTTTTTAAAAAGTAATTTCTTTAAATAGAATCAACAATTGAAGGACAATATATAGATAAATTCGATTTTGCATATTTTCTATCTTTTTATCTTATTCACAACCTACCTTTCTAGTTTACAAAATTTTCCCAAGTAGATATATTATTTGTTATTAAAATTCTTTGATCTAATCACCTAAGTTTTTTAAAAATTAATTTCTTTGAACAGAATAAACCATTGAAGGACTATTTATATATATATATATATAAATTTGTTCTTGCATATTTTCTTTGTTTTTATTTTATTAATAAGTCACTTCTCTAATTTACAGAATTTTCACAAGTAGATATATTATTTTTTATTAAAATTCCTTGATCTGATTCAGCTATTTTTTTCAAAAAGTTATTTCTTTAAAGATAATCAATCCATAGTGAATATACGTTAATCACTTAGTAAGGAAAAAACACCATGAAAAAGGAAAAACCCAAATATAAGTGAATTTATGTGCTTTTCTTTTAATAAGGTAAAACCCAAACATGTTGATTAAATGGGTTTCATTTTGCAGCTGTTTGGGACATTCAGCCAGCTAGCCCTTGTGTGTGAGTCCTTAATTCTAATTTTAGATAATCTAAAAATAGCAGATATACTTTTATGCCTCATTTGGTTATGCAGTTCAGATAAGACGAGATGAAATATTTTGAATAGTATTAAAATTTTTGAATTAAGATGATATGAGATGATTTATAATAAAGTGTGTTTGAATAATGAAGTGATATGAGATGATATAACTTTTTTTTACTTTTTAAGATTTAATAAAAGCGTAGATCCCACCAATTATTGGATAAAAATTATGAATATATTAATAAAGGGTAATATTTATGAGTAATTAACAAATCTACCATTAATAAATTTAAATCCCAAAATATTTTTTTTTGTTATTAGCCGAAATTAATTATATTCTCAAAAGTTAAAATTTCTTTGTTAAAAGATATTTTTCTAATTATAACTTATTTATTTTTCTATATACAGGAAATTCGTATTTTTTATTCTAATTATAAATTAGAATAATTTTGATTAGTGTATTAAAATGGTATTGGGTCTGATTTTGCTACAGTATGCATTTTTGGTAGATTATATATAAAAAAACATCCATCTACCAATTTAAAATCGAGGTGAAAAACCCGGCCGTTACCCTTACAGATGGATTGAGTATTCAATACTCCATTGTTCAATCTTGCCACTCCAACGACGAAGATATCCAAGAATAAAATAAGTTACCAGAAAAGGACAAAGTACCTAAATAAATACAAGATAAGAAAGGGCCAATACATCTGTTTTAATGGCAGCTGGATTGCTTAGAAAAAAGGGATGCATTCATAGAAGTTTTCAAAGGGAAATAGAATAATCAAATTGAGAGTCAAATGCAATTTGGTATTGGTCCGAGTCAAGCATGAGCATTTCTACTCAAATTGAACAAGATGAGGAGTCTTCATTTATAAATTCAATGGTTAACATCTTGAAAATAAGCCTTTATCACTTTTAAAAATGTGTTAAATATAAAGATACAAAGATGATGAATTTATGATTGGTAGCAATATTTAGTATTGTTGTGAAAATATATCATTATAAATGATCACATTCAATTTGTATCATAATTAGATAAGCATGAAATCTAGGAGATCTTGATTGGCCGGATCTACCTTATGTTTTGGGGCACTCAACAAAAATAGTTTAGCGTGATCAAGCCACATCTCCCGCCTAGCAGTGCAATCGAGCATCTCTTCCAACAAAAGCTAAGTCATTAGACTCGCCGTGAACCTATAGATGGGACAAGTCACTTGACTGCCTGACCTCCCTTGCACACATAAAGCCGAGTCATTGGACTCGTTGCAAACCAACGGGCTGGAAAATTCACTTGACTACCCGACCTCTTTTGCACACATGAAGACTAGTTGTTGGACTCACCGCGAACCAACAGGCACGGACAAGTGACTTGACTGCCCGACCTCTCTCGCACACATAAAGCTGAGTCTTTGGACTCGCCGTGAACCAACAAGCGAGAAAATTCACTTGATTGCCTGACCTCTCTTGTGCACATAAAATTCGAGCCATTGGACTCGCACTTGGACAACAACACCAGCACAATATCTTCTCCAGCAAATGGCAAGTGTTTACACTCACGTCACAACCACTATCAACGGGTTACCTTCGGGAACAAGCCTTCGTGCTCCACAAACCGCATGGGTTACCTTCAGAAACGAGTCGACATACTCGGTAACTACCTGAGATGGACCTTGGGGGTTGATGGGCTTCCTGACCACTTAATAGGAACACCAACAACAATTCACATCAAGGGGCGACAATTTGCTAATGCCATTGAAAACAAAAACGATCGAAAGAATATACACTCTTTGCTAATGGTAAACTATCTCATGCAACCTATCAGGCAAACGTTCATCCATGCAAACTCAAAGCCAAGTCTCTTGACTTGCGGCAAAAAAATGGCGATGATAGCCTCTTGACTGCTTCGGCCCTCGCCTACAAGTTTAGCAAAGCTGAGTCTCTTGACTGGTGGAAAACAACAACGAAAACAATCCCTTGACTGCTTTGACCCTCGCCCACATGTTCAGCAAAGCCGAGTCTCTTGACTTGAGGCAAACAATGGCGATGACAGTCCTTTAACTGCTTTGACCCTCGCCCACAGGTTCAGCAAAGCCAAGTCCTTGGACTCACTGCAAACTACGGGCGGTGACAGTCCCCTAACTGCCTAACCTTTGAGTACAAATTCGAATCCCTAGACTCACCACATATATAGGCAGTGCAAGTCTTTTGACTGCCTGACTCTCACATACAAGCTAGGTCCCTAGACTCGCCGCAAGCTATGGACAGTGATAGTCTCTTGACTGCCTGGCCTTTGCGCTCAAAGCCACGTCCATACAAACAAACTCTAAGCTAAGCTCTGCACTCGCTAGGAGTGAAAATAGAATCATTCGGCGTGGTTTTTGGACAAAGCCGAAACTCAACCGAAATCGTGAAAATGTGTAAATCTCGATTGAAACTGGACAGTAAAGAGGGAGAAAATCGTCGACATTGGTCTAAGCATAACTCAGGTCGGTTCGTAGACGCCTTCGGTGGCGATGGAGGTGGCCCTGCATGCGGTGACGCTGCCATGAGAGACAGAGAACTTCGCATTGCGTGCAATGTCGCCGCGATGAGAGAGAGAGAGAGAGATGCGAGGTGCGATTTGAGAGAGAGATAGAGAGATGGCAACGGAGGTGGCCCTGCATTCGATGACATCGCCGTGAGAGACAGAGAACTTCATGCTACGTGCGATGATGCCGCGATGAGAGAGAGAAAGATGCAAGGTGCAATTTGAGAGAGAGATAGAGATATGGCGACAGAGGTGGCCCTACATGCGTCGTGAGAGAGAGAGAGAGAGAGAGAGAGAGAGAGAGAGGGGCAGCGTTTCCATCTTAAGGAGAAATGAGAACATAGAAGCGAAATGAGGAAGAAGGAAGAAGAATATGGGTGTTTAAACCCTAGGGTGAAACAGCGCCGTTTGGCTCGTCGTTTCCTTTATATTTTTTTTCAAACACTTAGTCCCAAAACGACGTCGTTTCATATATGTATAATTTTTTTAAAAAAATACATTTAAACTATCGGTTAGTTCAGCAGTCCAGTCCAACCTCTAACTGGGACCGAACCGCTGGATGTCGATTTTGAAAAAAAAGGGTTTCGATCGGTTCCAATCTCTGACGACCGGTCTAAGTTGGTCTCGGTCGGTTTTACCGGTTCTTGTACAGCCCAGCACTCGCAACTAGCCTAGCTCTTCAAACCGAGTTTCGCGTTTGCACCTAGTACGATCAAGTACATCTCCCTCCCAAGCCGAGCTTAGTGCTCACGCCCAGCGTGGTCGAGTACATCTCCCTAATGACGCTTCAAGTCGAGCTTCGCGTTTAGAAATCTCTATTAATAAAGAAATATAAAACCAGGAACCTACTCCCGAAATTTATTTTTCAACAGTTTCCCCTAGACTATCTTTGTCGCAATTTAACTTAAGGATTCTCAAGATCTTCTTTTTGAGCAAATTGACTTTAAGAATCGTGGACAATTGAATGGGGTAAAAATATTAGGCCCAACCCGTTAAAAGGACATCATTAGAAGGCAAGTGGGAAGAGACAAGGAGGAGACAAGAAAAAATAAATATCAAATGAGAAGAGGAAGAGAAAGAGAAAGAGGGGTAGAAAGGGAGAGAAACGACAGATACACATAGGGGACAAGAGTAGAGGGGGAAGGCAGGTGTTAGGAAAAAATGGAAAAAAATGAGAAATGAGAGAAAACAAGTTTGACACAAGGAAGAAAGAGAAGGCTAGAGAGAGAAGGTCTGGGGCGATTAGTTTTTTGCTCTGTTTTTGGAAAGTCTGAGGATCTCGGGTTTCCTGTTTGGGACGTTTACGCTCCTAGGGTTGTTTGTAGATGGCGTGCACTGCCCTTCTGATGGCCTTGCCGTCGGCGGGGAACGCCGTTCCTGAAGCTTCTCGAAATAACTCTTATGCACAGGCGGTCTCAAAACATGCAGAAAATACATCATTCAAGTTACCTATGCGATTTCCGGTAGACATTGATGGGGAGCTGGGTTTTATTTTTTCGGAACCAGAGATGGTAAAGGCTGCAGAAGATTTTAAGTTTGCTTTGGTGATGAAATTCACGCGAGTTAGACCGTCCATCGATAACATACGTCTGCATGTGGTGAAAAAATGGGGCCTTTTAGACATTCCTCATATCAGTTTCATGGACGACTACCATGTTTTGATTCACATGAAAAATGAACGGGATTTTGTTCATGGTTGGGCACGTGAAGGAAGAACTTTGGAGGGGAACTCTTTTTGATTTTTCAAATGGTCCAGAGACTTTGATCTTAGGAAAGAGTCCTCTTTGGCTCCCCAATGGATTGTCCTGCCAGGATTACCATTGCACTTATATAGAAGGGACTGTCTTCAAATCCTTGGAACTAGATTTGGCCGCTTCCTAGGAACTGACAATGCGACATTGAATAAAACAGAGCTACAGGTGCACGTATGTGTGTTGAAGTGGATCTAAAGGAGGAACCAATCAAAAGATTTTCGATTGTAGTGTCGGCAAACAAGATTATATGGCAGGAAGTTCGATATGAAAAACTTGGTTTTTATTGCACCAAGTGTTGTAGATAGGGGCACACGAATGTGGTTTGTCGTATGGGGGAGAATTGGTGTAAGGCAGGAGGGGAGACAAGTCACCAGATTTGTTTAAGAATCAGCAAGTGTGGAAAGCAAAATCGAGTGATAAAGGAAAAATAAGTGAGAAGGAGGAGGAGATAGAGCAAGTGGGGGACGGTGCAGCGCAGGAAGATTTACCAGTGATTGAACAAAATCTAGCTCTGGTTACGGTTGGGGCTGCAGAGACACAAGGAGAGGAAATGCCGATGATACAGCAGCCAGATCCTATGTGCATGGCAATTGTCCTTGGGCAAACAGAGCATGTTACGAAGGAACCAAGGGTGGAAGAGGAACCTTCGGATATAGTGAAAATACATGAATTGGTTCCTATGCATGGAGAAACACAAGGGAGTCGTGCTACCCAGGTTGAAGTTGATAGTCCTATGGTGCAGTTGTTGGTGATGGAAGATGTTTCGAGTAGAGTTTTCTTTGATGAGGGCCACACATCGCTGGTCTTCGAAATATTAGAGATGGAATGCCGGACTCAATTAGCAGTTGAAAATGATGGTGACGTGGGGGTGGAACCAATTGGCTCAATATCAGACCCAGAAGATGAAGATGTTCCTGGCGCACTGGCTCGACAAAAGACATACAATTCGGACCCTGACCATGATCAGCCAAGTTGTACAACTGAATCAAAGAAACACACTGTGAGACAATCCCTACGGGTTTTATCCCGATCTTCTAAGCTCAAGTTATGATTGATAAAATTTTAGTTTGGAACTTGAGAGGATTAGGTAGTTCCCGTAATCGCTTAAAAATTTTAGTAAAGAAGTATGGTGTGCGTATTGTCGGGATCTTGGAACCTTTTGCTGAAGTTGATAATATGACTAGGTTGGCTTGTACGTTGGGATTACCAAATTTTTGTAGTAATGCGGAAGTTGGCGGTAAAATTTGGATTTTTTGGAGTGACGATTGTGAGTGGGAGCCTTTATCTATGACTAATCAAGTAATTTCTGGGAGGTTTCAGTTTGGTGAAGAAAAGCTTTTAATTTATTTTTTTTACGTAAAGTGCAATAGCATAGAACGTCGTGAATTATGGCAAAGTTTAGACGTGATAGACGACAATGAGATTTCATGGCTTGTGGTAGGGGATTTCAATATTATCCAGGAAGATAGTGAAAGAGTTGGTGGCCATCCTAGACCAATTGCGTTGATGGAGGATTTTAATAATTGTATTGATCACTGTGGTTTATTGGACCTCCAGGTGGTTGGTCGCCGCCTTTCATGGTGTAATGGCCATGAGGGGCTTTCTCGAAGCTGGGCTCGTCTTGATAGAGTGTTGATTAATATCCATTTTGCTAAGAGATTTCCTCAAGCTTTCTATGAATATCTTAAACGGAAAACTTCGGATCATTGTCCAATGCTCATTAATTTTCAAAAACAAGTGGTTAGCTACAGCCCTCGTCCTTTTCGGTTCCAAAATATGTGGGTTTCGCAGGGAGATTTTAAGAGATGTGTTGAAGAAGTTTGGAAGTATCCTACTACTTCTGTGGGTCTGATCTGACTGGCAAAAAATTGAAGAAAACGAAGCTTGTGTTACGAGCTTGGAATAATCAGGTCTTTGGGCATGTTGGATAGAATATCAAAGATTTAGAATAAAGATTGGAGGTTCTCGAGAGTCGGTTACAAGATGGTTATGATCAGGAAGTTGAATGTGATTTCTTGGTCACAAAACTTTAATTGGATACTTGGGAACAACGTGAAGAACTCAAGCTTTCGCAATTGGCAAAGAAGAAATGGATTTCAGAAGGCGATCAGGATACTAAATTTTTCCATGCAGTTGTTAACCAAAGAAGGAAAACTAAAGTTATCTCTACTATGCGGCTAGAGAATGGAGAATTTTTGAATTCACCTGAACAGGTTCATCAAGGTGCTTTAAATTATTTTCAAAATTATCTTACTAATCCTTCTATTGTTGAACAGGTGGATCTTGCTCCTCTAATTCAGTGCTCTATTTCTGCAGAGAATAATTTGGCACTTGCTATAGCCCCATCTGAGATCGAGATTTTGGCTGCATTGAAATCCATCCCTAAAGAAAGCTCACCTGGACCTGATGGTTTTGGCTCGGGTTTTTATCTAAGCTATTGGGATTTGATCAAGTAGGATGTCGTTGAGGCAGCCAAGGATTTCTTTTCGGGTTCTACTTTACCACGATTTTATACGGCATCTTATCTGGTGTTGATTCCGAAGGTGGAGGATCCCAAGAGTTTTGACAAGTTCTGACCTATCAGCCTATGTTCTGTCGCTTACAAAATTTTTTCAAAGGTCCTGGTACAAAGGATGACCTCTTTGTTATCTCAGTTGATTTCTCATGAACAAGGAGCTTTTATTTTTGGCCGCAGCATTTTCGAAAATATCACTCTGGCTCTGGAAATGGTTCATTCTCTGAATAAGAAAACAAAGGGAGGCAACATTATGGTGAAGATTGATATGGCCAAAGCCTATGATTGAGTTGACTATCAATTTTTGCTAAATGTGTTGAAGTGATTTGGCTTTTCTTCTCAGGTCTGTAATCTGGTACATGAATGTGTTCAGACCCCTTGGTTCTCTATTATGATGAATGGAACTTACAAGGGTTTCTTCCAACAGGCTCGGGGTCTTAGACAAGGTGACCCGTTATCCCGTTATCTATTTATTATTTTGGAGGAAGTGCTTTCAAGATTACTTTGTAAAAATTTTGAAGAGGGTCGTATTGGATGTTTTTCACATCCAGTGGGTGCGCTTCTTGTCTCCCATTTACTTTATGCTGATGATCTTCTAGTTTTTGTGAATGGCGGAAAACGTTCGGTTCTTAAGTTAATGAACACATTGGAAGTTTATGAAAAGTGGTTAGGGCAGTTAATCAATAAGGAAAAATCGACTTTCTTTTTCTTAAATTCTATTACTTCGGCCCGTCGTCGTAATCTCATGAGATCTACGGGTTTCGTGGAAGGCAAGTTTCCGGTCACCTACTTGGGTGTCCCTTTGGTGTTAGGACGTCTTACATCTAGAGACTTGGAACCCTTCATTGAGAAGATTAGGAGAAAAATAGCTGGATGGAAATTAAATTTACTGTCGCAAGGAGGTAGGCTTACACTCATGAAACATGTTTTAGCATGTATTACAACTCACATGCTGGCAGTCTTAAATGTGCCTTTGAGAGTTTTTAAAAAGCTCAATTCGTTACTCTCTACATTTTTTTGGGGAGAGTTGAATGGGAGATCAAGGATAAAATGGGTTTCTTGGGATAGGATATGCAAGCCGTACAAGGAAGGGGGACTTGGCATGAGAAATTTTGATGAAGTTCAGCGGTCCCTACACATTAAGTTCGCTTGGAGATTGTTAACTGTTGATAATCTTTGGACTAAGTTTTTCCGTGCTAAATATGTGAAACATGGACACATTTTCATGGCTGAGACTAGAAGGAATGCTTCCCGTTTCTGGAAGTCTATTATGAATGTGTTTCCTAAGGTGACAGAGAATGTTATAGTGAAAGTGAGGGAGGGCAGGTCTTCCTTTTGGTTTGATTGATGGCTGGCAAGTGGGCCTTTATGTGCCAATAGGAACTTCGGGCATTCTGAGATCAGAATTAAAGATGTTTGGGTTGATGGTTCATGGGATGAGAATTATTTGTTAGAACTGGTTGGTTTAGAGAAATCAAAGGAAATAATGAATGATATTGTGGCTGATAAGGTGGGCAGTGATATCACCATTTGGAAACCTGAAGTTAAGGGAGAGTTTACGTCGGCTTCAGCTTGGGACCTAATCCGTGTGAAAGGAACTGAATATCTGGGCATGGATTGGATTTGGCATCACCTCCTTCTGAAGAAGATTTCTGTGTGCATGTGGAAAACTAGATTTAATGGTCTGGCGTTGGATTCTCGGGTGCAAACACTATGAATTCCGTTGGCTTCTCGGTGTAACTGTTGTTCTAAAGGTCACACAGAAAGTTTAAATCATGTGCTCTGTAATGGGAGTATTGCTTCGGCAGTTTGGAGGTGGGCAGCCATAACGCTGGGTATTAATCATGTTGATGGTATGCCTTGGTGGACGACGGTAATGCAATGGTTCTTTGTTGCGAAGAAGTCGTCTCATAGAGGGATTCTTATAGACATCATACCGTCTGTTATCACCTGGAGGCTTTGGATGCGGTGCTGTAAGGCCAGAATGGAAAATTCTTTTGAATCGGCATCAGAAGTCTGTTTGGCAGTGAAAGTTTGGATTCAGAAGATTTCATCTCTGATGGTGAAACATTGGACTATCTCAGCCAGGGATGAAGCTATTCTTCGCGCGCTTGATGTTCATTACGTTGATCAGGCAAAGCCTATTCCGAAACTGGTTTATTGGAGGAAACTGAATGCTGGGTGGATTAAATTGAATATAGACGGGTGTTGTCGTGGCAACCCGGGCAGCTGTGGTGGAGGTGGAGTCATTCGAGATGAGAGAGGTATTTTCAAAGGTGCTTTCTCTTCTTCTTTTGGTCATGGTACGAATAATGAGGCTGAATTGAGAGCTTTAATTTCTGGACTAGCTTTATGTAAAGAATTGGGTTTTACTCAAATTATTATTGAGAGCGACTCCAGTTTGATTGTCTCTTGGCTGAGTAGTCGCAAGTGCACGACTTGGTATTTATGGGATTATTGGGATGAACTTTTGATGTTATTAAGAGACATGAATTTCTCCATTGGTCATCAGTTTCGCGAGGGGAATAATGCAGTAGATTTCCTTGCTAGACGGGGCGAGGAAGGTTTTAATAACATTTTTTATGATTTTATTTCGTTGCCTCGTAAGTTGAAAGGCATGCTTCGGTTGGATGAGGCGGGTTTGCCCCATGTTAGATTTTAAGTGGGTTTGTGGGCTTTTTACTTAGGCATGTTTAGTTTGTTTATGGTAGCCTTTTTTTTATGGTCGTTGTTTTTGAGATTTGGGATGTTTTCTTTCATTATTTGTAAATCCCAAATGTTTTGCTTGTTACCACAGTTTTCTTCCTCCATAAGTGAGGGATTTTAATAAAATTGGTAGGGGGTCACTCATGAACAGGTGATCTTCGTCTCTTCTTAAAAAAAAAAAAAGGACTTCCAGAAAGCTGAGCGAAGGGGAAAGGGGGAGAGAGAGAACACATGGATCATCTTTAGGGGTGTAAACTCAAACCGGAAAACCGGAAAACCGGACCGGACCGGACCGGTTTTACCGGTTTTGAACCGGTCCGGTCTGGAATCGGTTTTTAAAACGTAAAAACCGGCCGGTTCCGGTCCGGTTCCGGTTCCGGAATTTTTTGGACCGGACCGGTTGATTAAAAAAAATAAAAAATAATATTTTTATATATAAGTTTTATACAAAATATTTTATATATATTAAATATTAATATATATAAGTTTTATATATAATGTATAATTATAAATTTTTATGTGAAATTTTATATATAACATATATATTCATATATGAAATAATTTCTTATTATAATTTATAAATTATTACATAAAATGTTAATACTAAATCACTAAAAGTTTATAACTAATACTAATATATAACTTATAACTATACCAATAGTCTAATATTAATACTATTATATAGTCTAATATATTAATAAAAGTATAAAACAGTTTTTTTTAAATCAATTTTTTTTTTTTATAAACAAATTTTTAATGACAAATTGTGAAATTTATATTTTTAAAAAACCGGAAAACCGGACCGGACCGGACCGGAAACCGGTAAAACCGGAAGTACTGGTTTAGGAGGGTAACCGGTGCGTAATCGGTTTTGAAAAATATAAAACCGGTACATACCGGTTCGGTCATAGATTTTATCCAAAACCGGACCGGACCGGACCGGTTACACCCCTAATCATCTTCAATCTCAGAAGTGGATCTCTAGAATATCATCTTTTCCATTGTACAAAGAGAAAGGAGAGACAATGAGAGACTGTAAAATGCTCATATTATAGTGAATTTATCTTCCAAATGACCCGTAGACGTAGACCTTGTGTCGAACCACGTAAATATGTGTGTCTCTATCTCTATTTATATTTCTTATATTTATTTTCTATTCACTGTTATGGATGTATGTACGGGTACCGTACCGTCGCTCCGAACTGCCATCGTGGGTTTCCAACCATCTCATCTAGTCTTTGGATTACCTTAGTGGGCCGAAAATGACTCTTTCTCTAGTTCTGACATATTTTGCGATGTTTTGGCATTAACAATACTTATAATTTCATGCACATAAGTTGAACATAACCATACATCTGACATGTCAGTGAAAACTCGATTTAAAAAAATCTAATATTGTGAGTGAAGTTGTGCATACTTAGATGACCCCGTTTGGATTGAGAGATGAGATGAGATGATTTTAGATGAATTGAATAAAATATTATTAGAATATCATTTTTTAATATTATTATTATTTTGAGATTTGAAAAACTAAATTATTTATTATATTTTATATAAAAATTTAAAAAAATTATAATGATAAGATGAGATCACTTCTCAATTCAAACGGGTTCAATATTTTACTCGAATAGAAAACATCAACTTGAATGGAATAACCAATTTGTCTTACTCGTATTTTTGGGAAATTTGAAAATGGGAATCAGAAGTTAGGATGATAAGGCCTAGGCCAAAAAGCCCAGAAAATAAATGAAATAGAAAAATGTTGGAAAGAGGCCCCATCTATCTATATCCAACTTCCCTATTCCCTTCCCCTTCTGCTACTTTAAACCCTCTCAGAACCCTATCTGTCTCCATTCCTTTCTTCTCTTCCCAAAACCCACAAAAATGGCGCTCTCCAAACCCATCTTCCTCACCCATCTCAAAACCTTAGCAGCCAAACCCAATCACCCTTCACCCTCCGCCGCCGCCTCCTTCATCTCCTTCCGCCGCTCCCTGTCCTTCTCCTCCCCTGAAGAGGCTGCCGCAGAACGCCGCCGCCGCAAGCGTCGTCTCCGCATCGAACCCCCTCTCTCCTCCCTCAACCGCGCCCATTCCCAAGCTCAGCAATCCACTAAACCCCAACAATCCCAAATCCCACAAAACCCAAACTCCCCCAAGCTTCCTGAGACCGTGTCTGCGCTCTCCGGCAACCGCCTCAACCTGCACAACCGCATTCTCTCCCTCATCCGGGAGAACGACCTCGACGAGGCCTCTCTCTACACCCGCCACTCCGTCTACTCTAACTGCCGCCCCACCATCTTCACCGTCAATTCCGTGCTAAACGCCCTCTTACGCCAGTCCAAGTATTCCGATCTCCTCTCCCTCCACCGTTTCATCACCCAGGCCGGTATTGCCCCCAACGTCATCACCTACAACCTCATCTTCCAGACTTACCTCGATTGCCGCAAGCCCGACACCGCCTTGGAACACTACCGCCAGTTCATCAACGACGCCCCAATCAATCCCTCTCCCACCACCTACCGCATTCTCATCAAAGGGTTGGTCGATAATGGGAGGCTCCCCAAGGCCATGGAGTTGAAAGAGGAAATTGGGGTCAAAGGATTCGCGCCCGATCCCATTGTGTACCACTATTTGATGACTGGGTGTGTGAGGAGTGGGGATTCAGATGGCGTCTTTAGGCTTTTTGAGGAACTGAAGGAGAAGGTGGGAGGGTTTGTGGAGGATGGGGTGGTATATGGGGGCTTGATGAAGGGGTATTTCATGAGGGGGATGGAGAAGGAGGCCATGGAGTGTTATGAGGAGGCGCTCGGGGAGGGCTCGAAGGTGAAGATGAGCGCGATTGCGAATAACTCTGTGTTGGATGCGTTGAGCAAGAATGGGAAGTTTGACGAGGCCTTAAAGTTGTTCGATAGGATGATTGGCGAGCACAACCCGCCAAGACGTTTGGCAGTGAATTTGGGGAGTTTTAATGTGATGGTGGATGGCTATTGTGCCGAAGGGAGGTTTAAGGACGCCATTGATGTTTTCAGGAAGATGGGGGAGTATAGGTGTAGTCCGGATACTTTGTCATTCAATAATTTGATCGAGCAATTGTGCAATAATGGAATGTTGGGTGAAGCCGAGGAGATATATAGGGAGATGGGTGAGAAGGGGGTGAATCCGGATGAGTTTACATATGCGTTATTGATGGATACTTGTTTCAAGGAAGACAGAGCGGATGATGCAGCTGGATACTTTAGAAAGATGGTTGAGACAGGTTTGAGGCCGAACTTGGCGGTTTATAATAAGTTGGTTGATGCATTGATTAAGGTTGGGAAGATAGACGAGGCAAAGTCATTTTTTGATCTGATGGTGAAGAAACTCAAGATGGATGTGGCAAGCTATGAGTTTATAATGAAGGCATTGAGCGAGGCTGGGAAATTGGATGAAGTGCTTAATGTGGTTGATACAATGTTGGATGACGATGGGGTTGAGTGTAATGAGGAGTTGCAGGAATTCGTGAAAGCGGAGTTGAGGAAGGAAGGGAGGGAGGATGATTTGGGGAAGCTTATTGAGGAAAAGGAAAGGCAGAAGGCTGAGGCTAAGGCCAAGGAGATTGAAGCCGCAGAAGCAGCCAAGAGAAGTGCAAGAGCTGCCGTATCTTCTTTACTTCCATCTAAGTTGTTCGGGAATAAGGATAGTGAGACAGAGTCTGCTGAGGCCAATGGAAATGTTGTTGAGGCTGCTTCTGTAAATGAAGCAGCGCAAGGTGGCCAAGAAGAGATTTTTGGTGGAACTCCTTCTGTAGATGCTGATGGAAAATCAGCAGTGGAAGCAGTTACTGAAGGTGTGGGTTCAGCTGGTATAGAAACAAATAAGTGAGTGATGGTGCAAACTGAGCAGGTAACAAATTTACTGTGCTACTTTATTGGCGATGATTTTAAAGGAGAAATGATCGTCTTTTGTGTTCCTTGTCTTCATCAACATACTTATGAAATATGAACCTAATGGTCATCTGCTACTATGGTCAAATTCTGTACAATTATAATTATTGGGAAATGATGATGGTTTATTTGCTTCATTTGTTTTATATCCTCTCTTAGTGTCTGTGGATTTTGCTTATTTTTTATGGTCATTAATTTGATGGATGGCACGCTGATGAGTGTCTGGCTACTTTGTGACTTTATCTATACCACCATTGAATCTCTCTGTTTCAAATTCATTCCACGCTGCTTGACACAATCTCATTCATCAGTCTCAACATTGGTTTACTTTTGCAGAATCCGTGTTATGGAGTGCTGGTTTTGGTCATTTAAAGCCGAACACTTGCATTAGTCATGGTCTTTGATTTTTAAAATCCGTTTCTATTTCATCATCATTTTAACCATCATCCTTCGCTTATAGAAAAAAGTCTTTGAGGGCCAAGTTTCTCGAGGCAAGATGAAAATGACCGAATTTGTTCACTCCGGTTTTTATTTTCAAATTACAAAATATAGAAATAGTAGCAGTGAGAGTCAGAATCAACATGCTCGCATGGCATCATTCACGAGCAGGCTTATTAGTAATCAGACACAAATTAGACATCACCCTGAGGCTTGCTAATTGCCAGACACTCCAGTAGACACAAGGTGTCCAGGTCCAACATTCAAAACTCGCCTCTCACAGCTCCTAAATACATACTTCCATCCATACAACATACCAGTCAAATGGAATCAGTTACAATAAAATACATAACATAAAAACTTTTAGATGCCTTCAAAACCATCTTTTTCAGCTACAGAGGCTTGGAATGCACACGCCAACTTCTGAATTTTGTTGTTCCTTCCATATCCTTCCAGTAACCCTCAGCTTCAGCTCTTTTCTATCCCCACCAGAGAAAAAGAGAGCCATGTTTCTTTGGATAATGAGACCATCATGGCTGTCCCTGACCTTCCGATGGCTATCTCGGATACTTCTCGGTGTACCCTCCCATATGAGTTTCCTGCCATTTGCCCCGACCTCAAGGCTGTAAGTATAGTTCCGAGCGTCATTCTCATCGCCCATGAAACGGAGGAATGCCATGTAAACAGGGGCCATGGAAAGCTGGAAGGCTTCAAAGTGAAGGCAGAAGTATTGACCGAAACAATGAAAGACCTGACAAAATAGAGCAGCCAAGCCCGTAAGATTCAGGTAATTGGAGTACATTGGAACTGGTACACAGGCTACAGGTGAAATGTAAACCAGAATCCGCAGGTCAGGGGATTATTTTAAAAATTAATGTCAAGTAAATAAAATTAATTTCATCAATGGACTTCTAGATTTTGGTCGATCCAATATGGTAATAGAAATACATGAAAATGAAAGACTCTAGACAGAAACAATAGAATACATGTTTAGTTATATAAACTGTCAATATATATATATATATATATATAAATTTCTAGAAGATTGGATAAAATAATAAAGGGGAACTAAAAGATCCTTGATTTAAGATTCACTCTCTGTTTGCTTCTTTGTTCAGTACTTCAACAATTGCTGATGTAATTGACATTCTTTATTAATAACGGCAAGAGGCACAACTCAAGTACATACCTTGTCTAGAAGGTGAAAATATACTAAACATTCATGCAAACAGCACATTAAAATCTATAGATACATTCCAGAGGAATAGTGTGTTGATAAAGACGTTCTTGGGTTCCTCCATGGGATACTCGAAGGTTCTATTGTTGCTCTCATTCCAAATACACCAAATGGGACCAACAGATAAAAGTCAGAATATACTTAATTACACCCAACTTTTATAAGTAAAGAGAATTGCTATGTTTACACATGTTCTTTACAGAAGACAAGTTATATGTTGACTTAGCAATAATTATAATATCAATCTTGGCTAAATAAGAAATTAACTTAAAAATAAAATTCATAATATAACATATTACTCTTTACCGTCAATAGTATTAATGTGTTTTTAGTGTTATTTTTCTCCATATTTTCGATGTGTGTACAAACAAAAGCACTACACACTAGTTAGTAGTTACTGTTCATATAGCGACGGTAAAGGGTAAAGAGTAATATTGACGCTTTTCCAAAACAATTGATATATTCTATAATTCAGGGACAGTTAAAATATTACACAGTACAAGGATTTTAATCCTTATTTGACTTATATCTTGCAGTTAAGTTAGCTGAACTGCGCATTTTCTGAAAAAAAAAAAAAAACTAAAGATTGCCACCTAAAGCAAATAATAAAAACAAAGCATACAAGGCATATCAATACGGCCTGAAAATATGATCATAAAAATTAGTCTATATCATTTGTTTTTTTATAAGTAAGAAAAATTTATTAATCCTCATAACCCACACAAGTACACAGGTAGTTAGTCTATATCATCAGTACACCACTTTATTACATTTACTGTAGAATACAAGTCCCCTAGCTATTTCTATAAAAAACTTGATTCGTACAACATCGTTGAAGAAAAATTATGGGAGCAAGTAACTTATTATGAAAATCCAACCAAAGAATATATATATATATATTTATATATATGCAATTATAACACTTACAGTGAGCATCCAAGTGGCATTCTCCACTTCCCGGGGATTGGACTTCACATAGCGATGGTTGAATGTGCATCCTGTATGCATGTCCACCTTGTGATCGTCCCTCAAATGAGCAACAACAAAAGGAATATCCCCAACAACAGAGCACTCTGATCCGGCATACGGACAATTATATGGTCTGAAGTTACACATTCCCTCATGTTTAAGTTTGCTGTAGTAAGGGAATATTTCTGGGCATCCCAAGGAGTAAAACTTGCAGGGCAGTTCAAGTGACTCAGCCACCTTTTCCAAGGCTAAACACCTAATATCTCCAAGCTCTTGTCTACAAGTGGGGCACCGGTTGTGCACCCTAGTTTTACATGTAGAACAAAGCGTGTGTCCATTGTGGCACTACAAAAGGCACCTTGTTATTTAAAAAGGAGTTCATCCTAAGACATACAAGCAATAAATCTCTCAGAAACATATACTCTAACATATACTTTAATTTGCGCCAGCATCAGTTAGTACAATTCCCAAACAACACTGTGAACGTTATATAAAGGCCATCTTTGAAGAAAACACTGATAAGCTTTTCATCATGGAATAACTTATTAAAAAAATCTAGTTATCATTATTTTTCCCTCCATAAAAAAATTGTTAACTCTATTAACTTCAGCATACTCATGGGATGGTCTCCAATGGCTCCCCATAAATAGTATATTTTCCAGAAAATTGTTCTATAAAACTCTTCAATGGTAAATTTTTTTTATAGGTAATATAAAATTTTATTAATGGAAGAGGGTAGGCATAATCCAAATAGACAGGAGGTATACAGAGAGAACCCCTATCTATGATTTAGGAACTAAAAATGGATATAAGAAAATCACGAAAACTAATCCTATTGAAGTCAATAACATTAGCCCAGAAAAATAGTGTTGTAGAAGGATCTTTTGAGCGCGTCCAAAGAACGCTCCCGATCTTCAAAGTACCGCCCATTTCTCTCCATGGTCAACTTATCAAACCTACATGGAAAAGGGCAATTCCAAAAAGACTGCTGATACACAACTTCATTAAAAAGCACAAAGGGATGCAGCCTATGTAAATAGGGTGTATAAAAAAGAAAGCACCCATAGTTGGGGAAGCAAAGAGACATCAAACCAGGATAGCTAGAAGGGCCAATACTATTTTGAGCCAACCCCCAGGCAAAAAGAATTTTTAGCATTATGTATCTAAGATCATCTACCGTCTTCTCACAATCTCAAAATTCCGAGCATTACATTCTTTCCAACCACGAGGCGTAATAGAACCATAATCCAAACTTCCATGCTTTAATGGCCAATATTATGGCTTCTCCACCATGCCAACAACTCTACAACCCTGTAAGGCATCACCCAATAAAAGTTCTGACCTCAAACTTTCTTCTTTTGGATGAGGCCCACCACATCTTATCCTGTCCCCACCTCTTAACCTAGTACCGTACAAATAATTGAAGAATGAAAAAAACAGCTTCAATTCCCTAGTCATGTCCTGACTAAATAAAAGTGATTCCATATTCTAATGTTGTTGAAAAGCTTCCAGGAATATGCCATCAAAGCCTCTTTATTGAGGGAAAGTCTGAACAACTTTGAAAAAACAACCTTCAATGCCTGATCACCACACCAAATATCATGTCAAAAACTTATCATCTCCCCGTCTCCCACATTGAATGAGAAAGTTCGAGAAAATCTCTAACCCTAATGTTTTTCCATATGCAGTTCCATAAGACATGTTCACTTCATCAGAGCTCCAACCTCCCCATTTAATACTTAATTCTACCATTGATCACCATAATGCCTCCCTTTTTGTTAGCAAAGCACCACAGCCACTATCCCAAAAAAGGCAAGGTTAAACACCATAAAAGTGTAATCCCAACCCTCCTGGTGGTACCAGCAGAGAAACCTTGGGCCAACAAATTAGATGAAGCTTGGGCTCATTGCCAATTCTGTTCCATAAAAAATCCTTCTAAGGCCTTTCCGTATAATTGACCACTAGCTGGTATATTGAATAGGGACATATGGTAGGTGGACAAATTGGACACAGGGATTTTGACCAGAGTTAGTCAGCCTCCTTTTGATAAAGAGAGTAGACTCCATCTTGCTAAACTACATTCGGTAGCTTTGAAGACGGGTCATGTTTCAGTGGCTCAGAGTGAGGGGAACTGTGAAAGTGGCCTGCAGATTACACAAGCTTAGAATCAACTTGTCGTGATGCACAATACATTAAAGGAGATGGAAACCCAGCTTGTCGAGTTGAAGGCAGCGATCGCTTTCAATTCTACGAAAATAGACTTGCTTTCAACTGGAGGCAACAGGGCTTAAGAAACAAGCCTAAGATAGGCCCAAATCCTTTAAACTCAGATAAAGGAAAACGAAAAACTAGATTCGGCCCTATCCTTATAAACAGATCCAGGAGAGTGTGGCGGGTCAAAAGGAAAACCGGGTTATTTGAAGTGGGTTCTATGTCGGGTATTGGTGTAGAGACATCCGTAATGGAATGCCTTTTGCCACAGGTGACACAGGAAAGACCGATAGTCAGTGTTACACCCTTGGTCAATGTTCTCCCCGAAAATACTATGGCTCCCATGTTGAAGTTGAAAGAAAATGGTGTAATACCAAGGTCTAAAGGAGATGTTGGGTTCGTCGAAGTTGCACATAAAGGGTCACCAGAGGTGAAGGGACTTGCTGCCAACCCAAAATCTCCAATGGTGACCACGACCTTACCATTGGAGAGAGCCAATGGAGTTGTTGAGGGGGTACGTGATTTGAATATGGGTTTGTCGTTGTTGCCTTGCGAGGATGCATGTTTAAGACTTGGTGTTCAGTTGGGAACTGTGCCTGGGGAAGATGTTGCCCCCTTGTTATCTCTTTCGCTATCAAACAATATAACTAGATCATCATCGAATTGGGTTTTGCAAAGGGTTAATGAGATACAGCAGTGTGGGGATTACTTGTGGACGATTTGACGACTAATTCACAGCACTACTCACTGCAATTGAGGTGGGTCACTCGCTTGAAACAAAATCAAGATTTAAGAAGAGCAGGGAATTAAAGCGTTTTACTTGGGAAATCAACTACGATGCAAATGGAGGTTGTACAAGTAGAGGGAGGACTAGAGGGAAGGCATAAAGCCTTCCTCAGTCCTCGTAGGATATTTCGGGTGGAGTATTAATTGTGTGGGAGACAAAGGGTTGGGGTAGTTACAGTGACTTGCTTTGTTTTGGGAAGGCATGTTTTGTCCCAATAGGGCTTGGTGTATATTGGATAGGTTTCTAATTTCTCCCTCTTTGGGCGATGTTCATTTAGGGGCTCTCTATTATGGGCTAAGTGTTCTCTCTTGTATACACTTAGTGTACTTGGTTATGCCTATTGATATTAATATAGTTTACTTATAAAAACAAAAAAACATTCCACTTCTCGAGCATGTCATCTCAGATAGCTCTTGCTTTGAATGGCAACCCCAACGAAAGTCCTAAGTGCATCGATGAAGTTGTCACCCCGATCCTGGAATTCTAGCCAACCAATATTCACAACACCCCAAGGCACTAGTTTGATACAGGTAGATTAATCCAACCTACTTATAAAAAAAAGATTAATCCAACCATTGACTTCAGATCAACTTTATGGCTACCAACTAAAACTATTTTAATAATTAAGACAAATTATTACAACCAACAGACTTCGAATTTCATTTTCTCAACATGAACAAACAAGGCCCACAAACTTCTAGGAACTAGGAATGCACTTGTTAAGACCAATGTGATCAGCTAATCTTGGGAGCCAAGAACTTCTCCAACCATTTAGATATATGTTTCAATCCTCATCATTTTGTGATTTATTTGTCATCCAATGACAAAGAGAATTGAAAGAAAGCCTTAAGGTCTTCTCTGGATCTTGTGTTATTTTCCATATGGTCTCACTATGATGATAATGAAACCTCCTTTCCCAGCACGCTAATAGAGAAACAACAATGGAATAAAAGATGATCCATGGTTTTCCCATTTCTCTTTCATACAGCACCACTCTATCACCAGAACATGTTTCTTCCTTAAATAATCCAAAGTAAGGATAGGGCAACTGTCCAAACAAAGAAAGCCGCCCTGAATGGAGCTTTTGCTCCTCTAAATCGCCTTAGAAAAAGTGTGCATATAGATACGTGCTTCAATGCGTATTGTCTTCACCACTTTATCTCAAGTCTTTCAAAACTCAGGTCCACATAAATCCACTAAAACCCATCCCAAGCTCATCAATGTCCATCACGAATCCCCTGAACAACAAATTACTAAATTATGAAATATCCCAATCACAAACTCAATTTTACAAGCGCAATCGATCCGACCCAAGATCGATCCCCGCCAAATCCTACAATTAAACCCAGCGAACAATCTGCCAATAACAAAAGCAAAACCCATGTGCAAAGAGCACGGACAAAACCACATTAGGCTTGAGAGCCATTAGATAGAGAGAAGACAGAGACCTGGTGGATGGGTGGGTACATAGAATTGGTGCAGACAGGACATTCCAACAACTCGTGGACGCTGGTGGCTGGTGCAATCGCCGTGGGACCCACAATGTTAGCGTTATTGATGTTGATGCCATTGCGAGGCTTGGAGGGTGAAAACTCGGAGTGGCGATGAGGATGTGGATGAAGACCACGGTGCTGTTGCTGTTGTTGTTGATTGTGGTGGATCTCATCCTCGTCAAAATCCGAGGAAGAAACGCACTCAATGCTGTCCAAGTCCATCTTGACCCAGCAAACCCACAAACCCAAACATGCCCACTAATCAGATAAATCAAAGTCTCATCCCCCAACAAAAGAGGGGAGAGAGATAGAGATATCCAATAGGTTTTTGAGTATTTCCTATTCTCCTCTCGATTTCCTTCTCTTTCTTTTATCTTCCTTTGTTTTGTTGATAAATTTCAAAGGAAGAAGGAAAAGAGGAAGAGAGTGGGATGATTGGGAGGGAGATGGAATGGAATGACTGGTTGGATAGATCAATTGATGAATGGGAGGGAACCGAACGATCTCTCTCCCTCCCTCCCAAAGTAGAAGTTCCTTTCTTTTCTTTTGGGTTTTTGTTTTTTGTCCCACAGAGAGGGAGAGAGAGAGAGAGAGATTAGGAATATCAACCTATTTTTGTTTTCCTTTCCCTCTTATGGCTTTCATTAAGATTAGGAATAAGGAATTAATTAGGTCAGTAACAGAAAACATCTCCAATAATAAATATGTAGTTACGTATTCTTCCTCTTCACAAAGACAACAGTAATAAAATAGATTTTTGGACAGTGCTACATCTCCCGAAAGAAGTCACCGAGAAAAGCTATTTATCCCTTTTTTTTCCATGCATTTTTTTAGTCTTCTTAAACATTTTTTTTTTAAAATTTACAATATCATTCTAAAACACTAATTTAATCATTAAATAAATAAAAAAAAATGTCAGGACCTATTGTCGGGATGTTTTATCGGAAAACCAATCATTTTTCTACAATTTTTAAATATTATATATATATGAAAATTTTTAGTTCTAAGCCGGTGTAGATAACACATATTAAAGACTCCATACCGATTTGAAATAAAAAATTTTTATAAATCAAATTTTATCATTTAAGTAATATGAATAAAATGTTTTACATACCGACTTAAAAATAGAATAATTATATATATATAGAGAAATTTTATTTACAATTCCTATTTGAAGACTGCATGTGCAAGCCCTTCATTAAGTAAAAAGAAAATACCATTTTGATAAAAATATTATTGTAATTTTGAAAAAAATTAAAGACAATTAATTAAGCTTGCAATACAATTTCTCGTAATATTACTCATATATATATATATATATATATATATATATTTCTTGACTTGATTTGAGCTTGGTTCTATAATTTTTTTTTTTATATTTTACAAAATAGAGTAATGAGAAAGCTATTGGTAATACAGATGGTACTAATGATTGGGTGGATAATATCTGATTAACACCACCATAGGCATCAACGATGCCATATGATTCTGTTCACTTTATTGCTTTTATTCATAAAAATATTGTTCATGTCACATTATATATACACACACATGTACATATATAATGGTTATGCATGTAACATGTAAGTACATTTGCAAATGGCGCAAATGATGATGATGATTTTTTGTTGTTGGTCCGATTAACATATATTTAATTAGAACACGTTGCCTGCCATGAAGACAATCTCAATCTTCAGTGATAATGGGAATCAAAAGTAACAAAATAGAGGCATGGCCCTCGTGATTCTCACTAGGAAGAATTCACATCACATGCTGCACTGTCCTTGATGTCCGTTGCTCTGTCCTTGATGTCATGTCCGTATCAAATTCATCATACAAATTGACAGCCTTATATGACATACATATATACATTCTAGTCAGTCATTAAATATCACTGACAAATAAGAGTGCTGCGGAGAAAGTATAGTTTACATGCAAAGTCTAGTATAACACATTTCCTGTGTACAGTAGAGGGCAAACTCATGCAGGTCTCTAACCTTTTAGACAAAAACAAGTAGTCATTTACGAGTTAGGAAAACACCATTGATGACCACTGACGAACGATTCTAAAACAGAATGTCTCAGAGATATGCAACTTCCTTTCTTTAATGTTAAAATGCCTGCTCCTGAGCTTTCTTGTCTCCATTTGAGGAACTGCAAGGTCACCCAGAACAATTACAAGGCAATAAAAGAGTATAGTATATGTACATCACAACAATCGACTAACATCATTCAAAAGCTATTGTTTTTTTTAGCAAATTTCTGTTAGAAACGGAAAGGATGATACATGAGGAGGGATAGAGTTCTCCAACAAACGCCCCAGTACAAAAAACTATAGTGCAAAGGAGGTGGAAAAAAAGAAAAAAAAAAGAAGGGTTTTGAGACCAATTTCTTAGTCCCTACGCATACCCTATAAAGAGGACGTCGTCTTAAAAGACGGAAATAAACAGTTCACAAAGTTATGCGAACTATAGAACCACCGTTGGTGGTGGTGGAGCCTCGGCTGGAAGAGGTGATGGTAGTGGGTGCACTGCAATTTGTTATCCTGAAATATTTTTTAGAGAGATCTATAGTCCATTTCCCAAGATCATTGGTTTAAGAAAGCGATAACATAGTAGAAAGCACGACATCGGATGGGTTGATTTGCGGTCGGTCATCTGCCTTCCCGCGCATCTGTGGTGGCGTGTGGCAACCATGCCCCGATGAGATAGAGGTGAGGCAGGCCAAATCTGGAAGATCTCGATGAGAGGAATCTTCTGGTACGACGCGTGTTGTCGTCGGAGGCGTCAGGGCGCTGCGGCACGTGAGGAACACCCGCAGAAACAAGCGCGCGTGAGGGCCACGCGCCCAGCTTTTTGGCGCGACTCTGCGTCGTCCCAGTAGATCGGAGGCTGGCAGATGTGGTAGTGGGGCGTGTGTCGACTGATGGCAGCCGAAAAGTAGTATATCTGACCAAAACCGAATCGGTGGAGGGAGGAGGAAAAAAACACTACTATAAAAATGTATACACATAGCAGAAATGGAAAGGAAAAGGATTTTCAAAATGTGCATCCTTAAGTGAGCAAGGTAACTTTTGAAATGTCCCAGGGAAAATAGGGCCAAACTATTTTTAGAGAAAGAACCTCTCCCTTCTCTTTAGAAAACTCCATCACTTCAAGTGCTTACGACCATCTCGTTCAAAAGCTACCTTCCTCACTTAAGTATGCACATGTTGAAACTCTTTTGTTTCTCTTACTAAAGTCTCTCTTAGGAGATGCGATGATCTATGAATAATAATTAAATGATTTATGAATAGTAATAAAATAATTTGAATTAATATGTTTTATGAGATTTTAAAAAATAAAAGAGAAAAAGTTAAATAAAAATATTTTAAAGTTAAAATATTATTAGAACATAATTTTTATTTTAGTATTTAAAAAAGTTGAATTGTGTTTTTTGTATTTTCTTAAGAAGTTCGAAAAAATTATAATGATTACGTAATGATTAGATAAATAGTTGAAAATTTAAAATTGATAGTGTGTTTATGATGTTTGAATATTAAGATGAGATAAAATGAGATGAGTTGAGAGAATTTTGATATCCAAATCAAGCATAAGAATATTCGGGTGAAGCCTTATCCTTTAGTTAGAAGTGTGTTCATAAAAGAACTAATGCAAAAATTCCTTGCTGTCTTGATTTTCAACTCTTACTGAGAATAACAAATAATAATAATAATAATAAAACTCTTATTAAGAGTAACAAATTAATACATAAGAACTAAGTTTTCTTCTTGAATTGCGTTTGGATGTTGAACTAAGTTAAGTTGAATTGAGATAATAAAATATTGTTAGAATATTATTTTTAATATTATTATTATTTTGAGATTTGAAAAAGTTTAATTATTTATTATATTTTGTATTAAAATTTGAAAAAATTGTAATAATAAATTGAGATAAGTTGAGATGGATTTAGTAACTCAACGAAGCCTAAGAATCTTAAATTTTGTGTTTATTTTTTCCAAAGAGGTAGTCAATGATCTTTCTAAGGCAATATTGAAACATCAAAGCAACCTGAAGCACGTGTGCATGTTATTGTGTGACTTAAACTTTGTCCCCTCTGAAATTTCCAGACAAAAGAAGAAAACCTTGCGCATCCACTATCTATAGTTAATATATCCAGAGCGAAGTCTTTTAGATCCATTTTCCAATACAGGTAAGAGGAGAGTAGTCACTTGTATTCAGTTGAATCACGGGCTAGACGCAGTTTCAACAGAAGAAATGTACTCTGCCAGTTGATTAGGATTCATTTTTATCAGCCTGTAAGAACCATAATAGCTCGACTTTGGATTACCCTGATCCTGTTGTTAACATGACATACTTATTCCACAGTTGTTCTGGATGAATGCGAGGACATGATCAGCCCAAGGAGAAAGTATATGATGTGATGTCATCTTGTGACATCTTACTGTAAGCACATCTTTTTTTATATGTAAAGAAGAAAGTAATTGTTCCTGTAAGCACATCTAGTAGAGTTTTCCTTAGTAGTACCCAATTGAGGTCAGGTCTTGTAGATAATAGTCGATACTACCTTTCTTTTTCCCATAGGGTTGTTCTCTTACATTGGGTGAGTGCCAAGGATAAGAATAATATATAAACTTTTCTATAGAGCCAAACAAATTAAGTTTCTAATTCACGATATTTCTTCTACAATTTCTTGGAGGGATGAAATACGAAGAGTCAGGGATGAATTGCATACTATGCTAGCTTTAGTAAATAAGAACCCTTGAAGTGGCTCATATCAGTCAAACGTTTTGACTAGTATATGCCATTTGTAATGCATCAATGTCCAAATCCATATAGTCCAATAAATGCTGTATTTTATAACAGTAAACATGAGCATGGTAGTCAACTTGCAATCTAATGTTATGTCTTACAACGCTTTCCAAAAAACCAGTTTTTTTAACAACCAATAGTACATGGCCCTCTAAAGGTAACATGCAAGGCAGAAGGTAATGAGGTTAAGAGTACTTACACAATTTTTGACATCAGACATTTGGCTTCACTTACGGCAACACAAACAGTGTATAGTGCCATCTTCTTCACCTATGAACAAAGAAAATTACTGGAGTGTCATTAAAAGTCTAGACACCAGATGCAGTACTCTTGAGATCCCACCCTATGCTCTGATTGTTTCCCTATCCTCTTAGACTGTGGAGGCATCCAAGGAGGCAGAAAAGATATTTTAAATTTTGAAAACATGTGGCTTAAACCTGATGGTTTTGTAGACAGGGTCAGGCAATGGTGGTCCTCTTATGATTTCCAAGGCTCTCCAAGCTTCATAATGGCAACAAAATTAAAAGTGCTGAAACACAATTTGAAGCAATGGAATGAACAAGTGTTTGGCAATGTGATTCTACAGCGACGTTCCCTTCTAGAGGAGTTACAGGGTTTGGAGGGTAAGGAGAGGTGAGAACTCTCTCTGAATCTGAAAACACTCGCAAAAATCAATTAGTCACAGAACTTGAACGTGTAATATTAATGGAAAAGATCTCTTGGAGACAAAAATCAAGGGCACTATGGCTCAAGGAGGGAGGCAAGTGCACGAAGTTCTTTCACAGGGTGGCTAATTTGCATCGAAGGAACGATGCTATTGATACATTGATAGTAGATGGGGTATTTTCTTCGGATTAGTCAATTATCAAGGACCACATTGTACAGTATTATGAACATCTCCTAACCCAACAACAACCACGGAGACCAACAATAGATAGTTTTGACTTTTTCAGCACTAGATCAACAGTGTGCAGGGTGGCTTGAGAAGAAGTACACAAAGTCGTTCGAGGTATGGCTAGTAACAAAGCTCCAAGCCCTGATAGTCTTACCATGGGTTTTTTCCAAACTTGTTAGGAAGTGATAAAGGGAGACCTTATGCGGGTATTTCAAGAGTTCCATAATATTGCCGGCTTTGAAAAAAGTCTCAATGCTACCTTTCTAGCACTCATTCCCAAAAAGGTGGGATCAACGGATGTTCGAGATTATCGTCCCATTAGCCTTGTGAATGGGGTTTACAAGATTCTCTCCAAAGTGCTAGCGACCGATTGAATACAGTGATGGAGAAGTTAATCTTGAAGCCACAAAATGCATTTGTTAAAGGTAGACAAATACTAGATTCGGTCTTAATTGCAAATGAAGTGCTAGATGGATGACTCAAATCTCGAGAACTTGGATTACTTTGCAAACTAGATATGGAAAAAGCCTATGATCATGTAAATTGGAAATTCTTGCTTTATTTACTTGCAATATACGGTTTTGGAGAGAAATGGCTGAATTGGGTAGAGTTTTGCATCTCAACAATCCATTTTTCTATCTTGGTGAATGGTTCACAAGTGGGTTTCTTTGACTCCTCCCGTGGTCTAAGACAGGGGGATCCGCTCTCCCTTACTCTTTCTATTTGTCATGGAAGCTCTTAGTAAGATGATTGTAGGCCTTGTGGAAGGTGGCTTTCTCTACATTTTTCTGGTGGGGAATGGTAATTATGACTCTTTTGATATTTCTCACTTGTTGATTGCTGATGGTACTCTCATATTCTGTGGAGCATATCTCAGGCATATCCAATCTTTGAGGGCCCTACTTCTATGCTTCGAAATTGTTTCAGGTTTGAGAGTTAATCTCTCAAAGTCTGAATTGGTACTGGTGGAGACTATTCCTGAAGCGGCGGCTCTAGCCTATCTTTTGGGATGTAAGGTATCTTCACTACCGTTGAAGTATCTTGGCTTACCCTTAGGTTCTTTCCTTTAAATCAGAGCAGATCTGGAATGTTGTGATTGAAAAGGTGGAGCGTAGATTGACATCTTGGAAGAGGTTGTATTTATCTAAAGGTGGTAGGCTCACTTTGCTTAGAAGTACTATTTCTAATCTCCCCACCTATTTTTAGTCCTTGTTTCCGCTCCCAACAAAGATTGCCAACTATATTGAGAAGCTATAACATGATTTCTTGTGCAGTGGTTTGGGGGATGAGTTCAAGTTCCATCTGGTCAATTGGTCCATGGTTTGTACTCCATTCTCTAGGGGTGGATTGGAGATTCGTAACTTGATGAAGTTCAACCAAGTCCTATTGGGTAAATGGTTGTGACGGTACCAACACGAAAGGGAGCCTTGTGGAAGTTTCTTATAGATGCACAGGTTGGGGAGGCATTGGGTGGTTGGTGCTCGAATGAGGTATGCGGCCCACATGGGGTGGGTTTGTGGAAATACATTAGGAAGGGTTGAGAGATCTTCCGGAAACATACACATATTGTAGTGGGTGATGGCTCTCATGTCAAATTTAGGTATGACAAATGGTGTGGTGAATAAAGTCTCCAAGACACTTTCCTCGTCTTATTTGAGCTCACACGAGTAAAGGATGTAGCAATAGTGGATCTCTTGGCTTTTTCCAGTGGGCTCCCTCAATGGAATGTTGATTTCAATAGGGTAGCCCAAGACTAGGAATTGGAGGTTATCTCGGAGTTCTATGCGGCATTGTATTCTATACGAATGACTGAGGGTACCATGGACAGGATGAGTTGGAGCCCTTCCAAGAAAGGTAAATTCACGGTAAGATCTTTTCACAAAGTTTTAACGAGCCCAGGTATGCCCACATTCCCATGGAAGAGTATTTGGCAAACCAAAGCTCATTCAAAAGCAGCTTTTTTTGTTTGGATAGCAGCATTGAGCAAAATTCTCACCACAAATAACCTAAGGAAATGTCGGGTAATAGTGTTGGACTGGTGTTTGCATGTGTAAGAAAGATGGAGAATCAGTCGACCATCTGTTCCTACATTGAAGTGGCCAGAACCATGGGGGATGACTTTTTTACAAGACTTGGATTATCATGGGTCATGACCCTTAGATTGGTGGAGTTTTTAGCAAGCAGGAGAGGTCTCCGAGGTAACTCACAAGTTGTAGCAATCTAGAAAATGGTCCCTATATGTATGTGTTGCTATATTTGGAGGGAGCGAAATGATAGAAGCTTCGAAAACCACGAGAGAACAATGGAGGAGCTGAAAGTTTTTTTTCTTTAAAACATTGTTTTCATGGGTGGGGGCCATTGTTTGTAACGGATTAAATGTCCATGACTTTCTATTATCAGTTGTAAACTCTAGTTTGGTAATTTTCATGTATACTCCTTGTGTACTTGGACTTTACCTATTCTTATGAATATAATTTCTTGATTACTGATCAAAATATATATATATATGTATGTGTGTGTGTGTGTGTGTGTGTGTGTGTGTGTCTGTGGCATTTCGATACATCACATAGGCAAGACATTAACTGCTACGCTCAAAATGTATTGACAGAATCAAATTATGAACAATGCAAAACCAACTGATGAGTTGGCACAAAAATAATTGAAATAACATTTACCTCTAATTTATCTTCCTTAGATCTGTGGCTTTTTGGTAGCAGACGAAACTCCTCTGTCAACTGAATGCATTCTTGGACGTTTTCAGGGGAAACAAAGTCAAGGGCTACTTTGATGCATGACTGGCAACAGAACACGAGAAATGGGCCAACTTAATATAGAAATAAGGGAACAAAAATAAATAAAAAGCTTTAAATACTGTCTGCAAAAGCTTATAAGACTCCATGATTCAATTTGAAATCATATTCCACACAATTAATCAATCAAGACGGATATCAATTCATCCATCATGTATTCTTCTGATCTAACAAACAAGATTTTTAATAAAACAGGAGGGAACATTCATATTGAAACAATTTTCTGTCTTTCAGAGTTTTTTTTTTATTATTTTATTTTCAGTTTTGGCAGCTCGAGCTTTTCATGCATGGGGCCATCATCCGCCACTAGTCAAAGCATGAACTATATATGCTTTTTCTTTTGAAGCCAATATTACAATGTAGTAGGACTAAAACGTTTTCAAAATTGATCATTACTTTATGAATTATGTTCTTCATTTTTTAGTTCACAGGCTCATATACAATTTCTTAGAATTCCAATACATGATTTTATTTTAGGATTATTTTCTTTATTATGTTCGTCAAGATTATTCAAGAATTTCTAATAGTATTTTTAATACATAAAATTTTATTGAATCTAATGAATAGGTGTAGCCCAAGTACACGAGGTATACAAGAGATAACACCTTGTTAAGAGTTGAGTGCTAGAAATGGATACAAGAAATTCACAGAAGCTAGCACCATTGAAATCAATAGCAGTAGCCCATAGAAATAAGGGCCAGAATACCTAATCTGTAACCCTCCTAGAAGGTTGTTTCTAGAAGGCTTAGGTGAGTTGTCCAGTTGTCCTGGTCAAGTGTTCTAAACAGCTGCCATTCTCTGTGTTTCTAGAAGGCTTGTGTAACCTTTCTCTTCTACAAGTATGAAATAGAGGGCAGCATATATTCAAGCCCTCTTATTAAAGTCCTCTTATCATAAGTCAAGCATTCAATATGAATATCATTGATATTGTCAAGTTGTCTTATCATACCATAGCATGGATTCCTCTTCTCCAGTCAGTGCCGGCCCATTTTTGTACACCACTCGGTTTCCGAGGGTTGTGTATTGGTTGCATTTTCTTATTTGAGTATGTCATCGATTTATGAGTTTCTAGGTGTTCATATTCTGTGGGTGTCAGCAAGGTGATCATTGGTGATTTCTGGTGGCAAAGAATATCATCAAAGTTGACGGGGGAAGAACTCTGCTTAGTTACTGGTTATGTTACTCCTTATCTTGGACAGATTGTCGGTATTTTTGTTTAAGATTTCTCTTCAGTATTGGGGCACACTAGGCTGTGATCCAGTTGTTGTTGGGCTGAGATGAGATGAGTTCGTTGTTAGGACATGATCTATTTTGCTGTTGGGTCAAGACCCACTTACTTTGTCCAGCTCAGATAGGGATCCCAGTCAAATTGACCATCTGACTCGACTTAAACTCAGGTCGCGTGTTACAAGATCCACTCCTGGCCCATTCAAGACCCAAACTACATTCGATTCCTTTGTCTAACCCAATTCTCTGCTGATGATACATTTTGGGGCGTCTTAGTCAGTATCGACTGGTTCTAACAGATTCATTAAGTCTTTTGACAGATAAATAGCCTATGATTGATATAAAGTGAGTTTTAACAGATTCAGAGGTTTTATTCCTTCCTCTCCCACAATGTAGTCAAGACAGCAGTGAAATTTGAAATATGGTACTAATAAATTGGAGATCATACATTGGCCTAGTTTAGGGGGTTATAGAGGTGGTGGGTAAATTTAGAAAATAGCCATACGGTCTCAAGCAGTCACCAAGAGCATGGTTAGGAAAGTTCTATGAGGTCGTAATGTATTTTGGTCTCCGCCACTGTTAGACAGATCAGTCAGCTTTTTTACCTACACATTGATGTTGGGTAGATAATACTTGTTTTAGTGGATGACATTGTGATCACTGGAAGTAATTCAAGAGGTATCACCAAGTTGAAATTATTTTTACAACAATGTTTCATATCAAAGATCTGGGCAAACTTCTGTACTTCTTAGGGATTGAAGTTACGAGATCGCATATAGGTATTTATTTATCCCAAAGGAAGAATTTTCCTGACATTTTCAAGGAGACAGGATTGGTTGGTGCTTGAACCCGTTGACATTCCCATGGTCCCAAACCAAAAGGCTAGTGTGAGGTAAAAGGAGAATTATTTCCAAACCTCAGCAGATTTCGGTGACTGGTAGGGAAACTGAACTACTCAAATGTGCAGTTAGTGTGGTAAGCCAATTCAAGAAATGACACACGATGGTGTTTGACTAGTTGATAAGTCTCATAAATTCCAAAACACAGCCATTATACAGGAGTTCCAGCAACATGTTTGCTTCAATAAACAGTGTTCCTGCCCTTATCTCCATTTGTCTCAAATCCTAGTCCACTCAATCTTTGAGCCCTCTGACCCTTTCTTTTAAAATTCCAAATTCTCCTAACCTTCAACCCATTGCATGTAAACAAATTGAAAAATTCTATTTGCAAGCTGGTGCGGAAGGTATGAATTGACTTGGCATGATATAATTTGGAAGATAAGTTTAAAATATCAAATCTCTTGCAAATCAAAGCTTACCATGTAAGCAGTGTAGAAGGTGTGTCTGTTAACGTATACAATATACAATATAGGAATTTATACACTTTAGGACTCTGTTAATATTAGTTGTATAGATTATATTACCATGTATAGAGGCTGAATATTAGGGGGCAGTTGGACAACGTGTATAGCAGATTATTTACTTCCTTGTATAGTTCGGGATTTACGTTGAATGGGAGGCAATTATTCCAAAGAGCTCACTTGGTATTTTCTGGTTTCCCTAGTATTTTGACATGGTATCAAGAGCAAGGTTCAATTACCGTGCCTCCTTCGATTTTTTTCTCTCGGGCTTCTGGGTTTCTTAGTTTCAGCGCCTTCTGGTTTGTTTTTTGGTGAGTCCGACGTGAATTCCTCATCTTCTAGGCATTGTGTTCTGCGACTGGGTATTCTCGGCACTTTTGTGCCATCATGACTGTCGCAGCACCCTCGGGTGGGAATTCTCGGCTTCTTCTGGTTGTTCTCGGGGGTCTGTTTTCTGAAATTGCTTGTTCTTCATTTCGGTGCTTTGGGTTGCTGTGTCGGCACTTTCTATTGCTGATATTGTGGATTTCGATGCTCTCTGTTCTTGATTTCGGCATCTTCTCTTGTCTTTTCCGGTTCTGCTATGGTATTTCGGTGTTGTTATTTGTTTTTGGAGTTTCTGGTATTTGCAGCAACTGGGTTATTTTTTTTCTCATTATCGGTGCCTTTCAAATTATTTGTTTGGCCTGGGTGTTCTCTCTGAATATTGGACACGTCATTGTTGTGGTTGCAGAAACTGGATTAATTTTCTTTTTCAGTTCCTTCATCTCGTTACTGCAGCAACTCTCTAGTAAACATTCTTGTGGCTACATCATGTCATCATATAAGTTTGATTCCTTTCATCTTCGTTTTACTGGAAAGAACTACTCTGCTTGGGAGTTTCAGTTTCAATTATTTGTCAAAGGAAAAGAATTGTGAGGTCATGTTGATGGGAGTGATCCCACCCCTACAGATGTAGCGGCTTTGTCTAAGTGGAAAATCAGGGATGCTTGGGTTATGACCTGGATCCTTAGCTCGGTTGAGCCTCACCTTGTTCTTAATCTGAGGCCTTATAAAACTGTCGCAGACATGTGGAAGTACCTAAACAAGGTCTACAATCAAGACAACACGGCTAGGCGGTTTCAATTGGAGTATGAGTTGGCTAATTTCACAGAGGGAAGTCTCTCCATTGAGAAATATTTTTCTGGTTTTCAAAATCTTTGGGCTGACTATTCCGACATTGTTTATATTCATGTTCTCGTTGCAGCTTTCTCTGCTATTCAAGCAGTGCATGAAACAAGCAAGAGAGATCAATTCTTGATGAAGCTTCGTTCCGATTTTGAAATTGCAAGTTCTAATCTGATGAATTGTCATCTTGTACCATCTCTGGATGCTGGTTTAAGTGAACTTCTTCGTGAAGAGTAGCGTATAGTAACTCAGGCTACCATGGAACATCGGGCTACTGTTAGTGCACCTGTTACTGTGGCTTATGCAGCACAATGGAGGAATAAGGGTAGAGACATGTGTGCTGTCCAATGCTTTGGTTGTAAAACTTTTGGTCATATTGTTCGAGATTGCCCCAAGAAGTTCTGTAACTACTACAAGAAACAAGGTCATATCATCTCTGATTGTCCCATTCGACCTGAAAGGAAGCAGGGTACTGCTTATCATGCCTCTGTTGGTGCCTCTAGTTCTGCTGCATTGCCTGCTGCCTTGCCGATTGTTCCTATTCTTGCTCCTATTTCCACCACACTTCGCCGGTCTACTCGTCCTTCTCAACCCCCTGATCGGTATGGTTTCTCATCCCCTGTCTCTCTCATAACTACTTTATCCTCTATTTCCATCCCTTCTTCCTACAAATAGGCTATGGAACATGAGTGTTGGCAAACTGCAATGCAAGCAGAACTTCAAGCACTTAGAGGAGAATCATACTTGGGATATTGTTTCTTGTCCTCCTACAATCAAGCCCATTGGGAGTAAATGAATTTTCTCTTAAAGCTTCGTTCTGATGGGTCTTTGGATTGATACAAAGCTTGCCTTGTAGCTTTGGGTAACAAACAGGAATATGAGATTGACTATGATGAGACATCTGCTCCTGTTGCCAAAATGACCACGGTTCGAACCATCTTAGCAATTGCTGCTTCACAGTTGTGGCAACTACATCAAATGGATGTGAAGAACGTCTTTCTTCATGGTGATCTCCAAGAAGAGATCTACATGAAGCTTCCATCTGGTATGACTACTTCTCCTCATGATGTTTGTAAGCTGAAGTGTTCTCTGTACGGGCTCAAGCAGGCTCCCCGGGCCTGGTTTGAGAAGTTTCATAGTACACTTCTTACCTTCAGCCTTACACAAAGTTAGTATTATTCCTCTATTTTTTTCCACACGTCTGATGCGGGTATAGTTCTTCTCTTGGTTTATGTGGATGATATTATCATTATTGGCACTGACTATGGTTTGATTACTAAGCTTCAGAAGATGTTACATGCAACTTTCCATATGAAAGATCTTGGCCAACTCACATACTTCTTGGGACTGGAGGTTCATCATCGGGCCAATGGTATTTTCTTGAACCAGCATAAGTATATTCAAGATCTTATCACCTTGGCTGGTTTGGAGGACACTTATTCTATTGATACACCTATGGAGGTAAATGTCAAATACAGGAAAGATGAAGGGGATCTTCTGGATGATCCTACTCTCTATTGGCGCTTGGTTGGGAGTCTTATCTACTTGACCACTACTCGACCTGACATCTCCTATGCCGTTCATCAGGTCCGCCAGTTTATGTCTTCTCCTTGGCACCTTCATCTTGCTGCAGTTCGCCGCATTATCAGCTATCTTCGAGGGTCGCCTACTCGTGGATTATTCTTTCCTACAGGCTCATCTCTTCAACTTGTTGCCTACACCAATGCCCAACCCGGATATGCGTCGATCTACTACGGGTTGGTGTATGTTTTTGGATGATGCCTTAATTTCTTGGAGATGTAAGAAACAAGATCGTGTTTCTAAATCATTTACTGAGGCTGAGTATCGTGCCATGTCTACTGCTTATTCTGAAATTGTATGGTTATGTGGTCTTCTAGAGGAACTTGGGTTTCCTCAGACTAATTCTACCCCTCTTCATGTTGATAACCCTAGTGCTATTCAGATTGCCACCAATCCCGATTTCCATGAACGCACCAAGCACATTGAGGTTGATTGTCATTCTATCCGAAATACCTTGGAGAGTCGGGTCATATCTCTTCCTTACATTTCTTCGGATCTCCAAGTGGCCGATGTCTTCACCAAAGCAATGACTCGACAGCGGCATCAATTTCTTGTTAGCAAATTGTTGCTGGTTGACTTACCAGCATCAATTTGAGGGGGGATGTTAACGTATACAATATACAATATAGGAATTTATACACTTTAGGACTCTGTTAATATTAGTTGTACAGATTATATTACCATGTATAGAGGCTGAATATTAGGGGGCAGTTAGACAACGTGTATAGCAGATTATTTACTTCCTTGTATAGTTCGGGATTTACGTTGAATGGGAGGCAATTATTCCAAAGAGCTCACTTGGTATTTTCTCGCTTCCCTAGTATTTTGACAGTGTCTTCCACACCAGCTTGCAAATAGAAGAAATCAAACAAATTTCCTAAATCAGTCCTACATCAAACTACAATGTGGCATTGATTAAATTAAATATTCTTCTCTTACTTGTTACTGAATAGGTGAAAGTTTTGCTCATTCTTCTAGTAAAATGTAGGTCCCTTTCAGCCCCACTAAACCCCAAGACCCTACCATACCGAGCTACATGGCATTCATTTTTTTTGGGGGGGGATGAGAAGGGAAATCAAATCAGGAGAGGAAGAAAGGAAGAGCAGATTTCCTGGCACTGCTAAAAGCCAATCTTATAATAAAAAATTAAATTCATTCAAAGAGACCTGCACCTGTCTATTTCTCACTTGATGTGGACATCCAGCAGGAATGAACACAGCCTCACCAAGGTGTTGCTCAAATGTCCATGGTTCAACATCTGAATATAATTCATTATTGCACAATAATAAGCACCTTATTGATATTGTAATTTAAATTAGTTGACAAGAAAGTTTCTTACCAAACTCTTCCTTCAGCTGCTTTTTATGCCTCTCACTTAGATAAAGAGTTTGGTCATGAATAGGATGAATAACCTGAAGCAAGTGCCAGCTAAGCTAATCAATTTAAGTTAAACTAGTCAAAATAATACAGTCAATGCTGTTAGGTGATAATACTTACAGAATCCACAGGAAGATTATTGATGTGGCAAAATTCTTTGTGATGCTTCTGTAAGTACTCAATTAATCTCGGTACATCCTGCCTACGAAAAATATCCCACACAGCACCTCCATATAGAGTCTTCGACATATCATTGTTTTGAAGGTAATCTCCGGTCAAGTTTGCTTCCAATTTGGTTGACTCCAAGTTGCCATTAACATTGCCTGAAACTGTTGCACCTGTAGAATCTTTTCCATGGACAGACTTTAATTCTGCTGTTATTTTGGAAGGATGAAAGTATTTTAGATTACATGAATCCTTTTCAACCGTTGCATCTTTAGCATCAGATTCATAAGGAGGCCAAAATTCTTTAGTAGTATGAAGAGTGAGGCCTGAACCCTGTTCTTTAGAAGAAGGGATATTCAGAACTTCCCTACTTTCTGCAAAAGAGTTGTGATCTACTTTTCTCTGAACTGGATCTGACTTCAGGCCATCTGTGCGGTTTCCCAAAAATGTCACTTCCTCTACATCATTTCCGTCAGCCATCCTACCAGTCACTGTCAAACTAGAAGGCAGGTAATATTCTGGATTGTCAGTTTCAACCATTTCATTATGGGAATATAGTCGATCAGAAGGACCATTGCTACCACACTCCACTTCAGCTAATGATAAGATATTCCTCTTAGTGATGAGTTTGCATCTCGCACAATATACTTCAAGAGTAGCAGGAAGGTTTGTACCAGTTTTTATCTCATTAAGTGAAATGTTCTCTATATCCCTGCATTGGCAAATGCAAAATCCTTTAAATATAGGTAGTTCAGCCACATCTGGTTTTAAGTCCTCACTCATGCAATTAGGCACAATGGAGGAATTCAATTCAATCAAGCTTGTGCATTTGTCAGGCTGATTTTCAACAGAGCAAAACTCGTCAACTTTTACCTTCACACCAGAAGCTCTTTCATTTTCCTTATTGTCTTTTGTGCTTTCTACGAGTTCCATGCTTTCAGGTAAAAAGGTATCTTTAGCAAGGACATCGCATGTTGATGAGCATCTTATCAATTCAACCTCTTTCTTAACCACATTACTTATCCTCTCCCCATTACTTCTCAAGGATTTATTTTGTTTTCCATCCAGTGTTCCTTCCTCTATAATCAGCCTTTCCACTGACAAAGAGCCACTCTCAATAACGTCGGTTTTATCAGAATTTTTATGAGCCAAGCTTTTACCTTTGCAAGATCTTTTTGGTTGCTTTCTTCTAGATTTGCCTGGAAACTTATGGGTCCCACCACAAAGCTTACGCAAATATTCAGCTTCATGTTTTTTCTTTAACTTCTTTATGATTTTTTGTTGTCCTGGAAGAATCCTTACTTCGGTTGTGTGTGTCAGAACATTAACCTAAGCAGGAGTAATAAATTAGGAGTTGAAGTAGCAGCAAATGGCTTTAAAAGGTGACCACTGGGAAACATAAAAGAAAATACATCTACAAAAAGTCTCTGTAAGCATGTCAGGAATTCATAAAATCAAAAAGGTTTTTAATAGAACCCATGATACAAGAAGCATTATGGAAAAATTGCATCAGACATTCTAGGAAAAATATGATTCCAATCTCTTGCAGGTTAAGAAACTAGACAAGATAAAGTTTCTTCTTTATGGGTAAAGAAAATATAATGTAAATAAGCAGGCAATAGCATTCACATTGTTTACAAATAGGTAGCATGTGGCACATCAATGCAATGCAATCCCAGAGAGAATTGACAAAAAAATAATTTGCACATCAAATGAGGTCAGACAAAAGTAAGTTAAACACCAGGTACCAAAATGCAGACCATATAATTCATTCCAATACCTGAACCAGAAAGAGGAGAGGGAGAGAGGAGAAAATGCATACAAGGACCTTGAGTATCATATGCATCAGAAACCAATCTCCTACTTCCCTGTAAGACCTACTCCATAACATCAACCTTTTATCAAGATCGAAAAACACTGTGAAGCTATCCCTAGACCAAAACAGCACAACTAGCTTCTCAAAATGAACTTTTCCTCAACACACTTGTTCTTGACTGGCTGAAGAGAGCAAAACACAGAAACAAGTAACAAAGCCAAAAAGAAAAAACCTACCAGTACCTTTGCCTTCTTTTTCTTTTTTTTTTTGTAAGTGCCAGTACCCTAAGGTGTTGAAAATCCAGGTTTTTTTCAAAAATAAAAATCCTTACACCACCATCCTAAGTCGTTGAACATCTAGTTTTCTGCTATGTTTTGTATAAAGACGAGCGGTGAAGCATAAGAAAAATATAACCAGAGTATGAAAATCAATATGTTCATATTTGCGCTTCAGGAAAAACAATTTGATTGATGAAACACACTGAACTTAAGTAAATCACAACTCAATTAGATAACTATAGTGAAGGAGAAGCAGGCAGAGAGCAGCATTATAACAAGGTGTCGTAGATGCCAGAAAAAGAGAGAGAGAAACAATCTATGAAGATGACATACGCATAAAGTATATAAAGTTATTCATACCGCATCAGAAATGTCACAGTGTAGCTTTGTTACTGAATCACCTCTACCAAGTTCTTCCAAAGATCCATAAGCAATGTATGTTTTGGGTCCCAGGTCTGGCTTCAAAACAGCAGGAAGCTTTGTAGCTAGATTCAGAAGCCCAGATCTAGGATTGGTATAGTCACTGAAGGGAAGCATGGCAACAAATTCGGCACCATGCCTTGGCAGACACTCCTCAAAAGCATTTGATGGAGGCCAATCCTTCAGCTTCAACATTGCTGGCCACCCATTCCTATAATTACGACCCTGTAGGTAGCCCTTGAAGAACTGGAAGATATTAATGTCAACCTGCCATCCCAATCGAGAGCACAGAGTTCACAGATTGAAATTGCAAGGAAATATTTTTTCTGGAAGAAAAGCATGTAAGCCAACTGCATGCCAGGCTAGCAGGCAATTGCATTGGCAGATAAATTCATGTGCAACGTGCACAATAAACTGTCTTACATATTACAAGCTGAATGCTCCTAGTCCTCATCTCATCAACAAGAAATAACTACATGGTCTGTCCCTTTCCTTTCCAAAATTCAGGAAGAGCAAAAATTTCATGCAATCGACAATTTGTACATAATGGTAAGCTTTAATTAAGGCACATCAAGACAAAATAGGAAAAATCTAAAATACCCCAAGTTCAACAGATCAAAGGATAGTAAGATATGCCACAAAATGGCAATGCTCAGAAAACGTTACAGAGAACAAAACCTGTCTATTTTACTCACAACAACATAAAAACAGAAATAGCTCTGAGTTTTCAAGGAAAGGTATACAATTCCCAAGTGATTCTTCAATCAATTTTGAAGTGAATTGCAACAATACTTTCAATAAATTTTAAATTAACCCCTCTAGATGCAACTTAAACAATAAGCTTTTGACGCTGACTGTTTCAATGTAGTTGAGTGAGTAATTAAAGGATTAGAACAGGTGCATACAACAATCATATGAAGATTTGATGCTATTTGAGACTTTTGACAACACTACCCCCAACAGAATTAAGTTTAGAAACACATACCATTCAGTTGGTGCTTGGTCTAACTGTTAGAAGTACAAACCAACTATAATGGGAGGTTAAACCAAGAGGGTCCAAATTGAACTCAACCCTTTAAATAACCTAAAATTGTGGACCTAATAAGGGGGGGATCTGTGTTTGGGGGGGGGGACACCAAACACTAAGGCATTCTAAAAAAGCAGGGTGAATACAAACACAATGGCATAATGATATTCTCATTAGCCTCTCAACTTGAGAGAATGCACATGCAATATTAGTATGATAGTGTATCAGTCAAGCATCAGTGTTGCCACTCATTCGGAAAAAGATTCCTGTCCTCAACATTAGTTGTATGCTAGGTCAGGACTGTCTTGAAGCCTCAGCTCTGTGCAATTTCATATAGACAAAAGTGTCACTGAAAACACAGTCCTATTTTAGTTGTAGAAGATATTGAACAAGTGCAATAGAACTTTAAATGGTGAAAAAACAAGTTCCATTTACAATGTGGCAGTAATTGTGCAATAGGGTCTGTGGATTGCGAAGCAGAAGCTATCATCCACTAAAAATTGCATTCAATGGAGAATATAAATGTGATTTCAGATGATCACATTACAAAAATAATTGAAAAAATTCACACTAGCCACTCAAGAGATACACTAATTATTGTCTTACAAGAGAGGGCCAGGGTAAGGGGGAGAAAATCGAGTAATGAGAAGAAGAGTGAATTGAAATCTCAAAGCAAAAGAGTGAATACATACCTCACACCAATCTAAGCAATCAATAGCTTTAAAGCTGGCTACCTCCTCTTTCAATTTCCTTTTTGCCCCAACAAAAGCCCTCCACATGACCATTGGTTCCCAACTAAGACCAGAAGTCTTTTCAAGTACATTTCTAACTATGACAGGTTCACCTCGTGACCAATGCATTTGAAAATGTTCAAATTCATTGTCCTCCAAGTGAACAGCATTTGGGCAATAGAGAAAGTTATCATTACTGCTCCCCCTATGTGCTGCTTGCCTTACTTCAGAATCTCTTACCCTATCGCCTGCCATGGGATGGCACAAACAACATCCTAGAGAAAAGTCATTATCTGGTGGCTGATAATTGCAAAGGAGGTCTTCTGCACTCTTGATCAAATTGTAGACCCAATTAGCTTCAAATATACGTCTCAGTGTGAGCATCTCATTACCACAACCTCCTAGTATCTTTGGAGGGCAAGGAATCCTACCACCAGCCTCTGCTTTCCAATCAGGAAAGTTACATGACATGTATGCTATCCCCTCTGTCACAGGAAGGGCCATATCGCTTTCCGCACCATATCTCTTCCCATTTTCAGTCTGACCATTCAATTCTGTGTTTTGACCACATAGTCCTTCAAAAAACTGTCCGTGGGAAGATTCTGCTTCTTCATCTCCATGCTGAAATCCTTTTCTTAGTTCTCGGCAACATGTGAGACAGAGATCATACGAACAATCAGGATTGGAGCAGCTTCTGTGGAAGTTGACAATGGATGTATTGCAATTGTCACTGTTAAACAAGTTGAGCACAATTACAAGTTTAGGACGTCATGAACAGAAAATCACTAAAGCAGAAGTTCCAGTGCATTTTGAATGCATATTCAGAGCTAGTACTGATAGTCACACTGACCATTGTGACTCAGGAATACAGAAGGTGCGCTCGTGCTTTCCCTCAATTGACATTTGCCCCTATTTGTTTTTGAGAAATAACCCCCTGTGCTATGAAAAACTTGAAATTTGCCCCTACCATTAATATTCGCACCTATTTGTTTCTTAGAAATAACCCCATGTGCTATGAAAAACTTGAAATTTGCCACTACCATTAATAACTCCGTCCACCTTACTTAACCAAAAACATGTGGCAATCTTACAAACTACCACGTGGAAAATTCATTTTTTTTAATTTAAAAATATGCTTAAATTAAAAAATATAAATCAGAAAGAGAAAAATAAAGAGTTAAAATAAGAGTAATGAATTTTTTTCATATAGATCCCATATTTATTCACTTTTTTTAAAGTAATTGCGCGGCGCTTGCGCACTCATGACTGCAACTATCATTTCTCTTAAAATAATAGTAAAAAAAAAAAGAACAGGCATGGACAAGAGACCTCCCCTCTCTGCAGGGTCACCATGGAGGCTTGAATTTGACCACCCCATGGTGGCCCAAGTCTAGTGGCCTTTGTGGCATGGCCAGATTCAGCCACCATAGGATGGCCAATCTTGGGCCACCACATAGTCGCGAACCAAATGGATTCAACAGCTACAAGTTGGCCAACCACCCCTTGGGCCACCTTGGTGGCTGTCTTTTTGCTTTTTTACTTATTTTTATTTCTGTTTTGAGTTTAATTTTTAAAATAATTTTTTTTTTTAACTTTAGTATAAAGTAAAAAAATGAAATTTTCATGTGGCAGTTTGTAGGTTTTCACTCAAGTAAAGTGGACAGAATTAGCAACAGAGGGGAAAATTTTAAGGTCATCATAGCACATGGAGATTATTTCTCAAAAAAAATTGCGAAGGGAGCAAATCTCAGTGGGGCAAAGTACAAGGGGTTATTGACCAAATTTTCCTCAGTAATAAATTCACAACACGAAGAAAAGATTCTCAATAACTGATGGGCTCATTATCATTGGTAAGGCAACGGTGGGCTGGTTGGTGAAAACGGTTGCAGCATATGCCACTTCGGAAGGTAGTGAGTTCTACGAGACTTCGCATGCTGGAAACCGAGCTTTTCTGACACAGGGATGTGTAAACTACTATGGGTGTTATTTGGTGATAGCGGAGTATGGGGATGGTGGTAGGAGAGGTTTCATCATCATCCCAGAGGGCATGGATGGGAAGGGATGGAGCTGTTTCACTGACACTCTCAGGGAACTGAGTTCATCGAAATCCTCTGTTCCTGTTCTAAAAAAGAGGATGGGTTAGCCATGGTGAAGATAGGGAACATTCTTGGGATAAGCTTAGAAGTTTCTTTTTCCATACTTTATTTCTTTGGGCTTCTGCCACTGTGTTTAATGGAGCCAGCTTTCTTGACTTTTATGTATCACTTTCTAGCTCCTAACTTGTAAGTGGGTGTTCTCTGATGTATACTTCCTGTTTACTAGGGTTGTGCCTATTTGCTTGTTTCAATAAAATTTATTTTACTTATAAAAAAAAAAAATGAAAAAACTGATGGGCCAATTTCAAGTTTGTCACAGCACAAGGGATTATTCCTCAAAAATGTTGCATAGGGAGCGGATCACAATTAGGATAAAGTACATGGGGATAATACCCAAATTTTTCATAATAATAAAATCTGGACAACGAAGCAACAATTCTCAATAACTGATGTGGTTTGTTAGCATTAAAAACTGCTTGTATGATATGTTTTTCTGCAGACTTAACACGAATTTGATGAAATAACACTAATCTTAGTACATTAAAAAGAATAAATAAAAGTAAGGGGCTGAAACTATGGACAGGGCATGCAAACAAGGGGTGAATCATGCCCAGACAGCACAGGAATGATGAAAGTAATCATACGAATAACAAAATCCCGAATAACATGAACAAGTAAAATTATATGTAGTCAGCTTCTCTCTTGATACCAAAATTTACGTATCATTAACTTTATCTAAGGTACGCAAAAAGTGATTCCCTTTAGTACCAAGTTTGATTCTAAAATGTTGCCAATCAAACTTCTGAAACAGTCGGACTCGGCCAATGTCCAACCCCATTATCATTTTCACAGGGATTTCGAATTCTTTCTAAACATAAAATAACCAAAGTGAAAATAATATGCAAATAAATATACCAGAAGTTCAATTCATAAATAACAGATTTTTCAGTTTCAACCATCAGAGAGCACAAGATGGTACCAATAGACTCTATCATCATCGTCAAGTACAGCTCTTGAAATGTCCTCTTCCTTAATTTTGATACCTACAGACAAGAAAGTGAATCACATTATCTGGGAATTCTGAATCATCTCTCAAGTAAAGAAACTAAACTACCAAACTTATAGATTGATCATTGTATCAAAATGCAATACCACATATGCCGGCCTCGGCATCTAATTCAAAGCTTTGTTCCTGTTGAATATGCCTAAGGAGAGGCAGAGTTTTACATAGCAAGTAAAGCAACTTTTGCAATTTCTCACTGATATCCATATCTTCTTGTTCTTGTCCCTCCTGACAAAACTAAATACTTATTTGGCATATAGAAAATATCATGAAGAACTGCAGCAAATGTAATGGAAAGAAGAAAGAAAGAATAAATAACAAAAGGTACAAACCATCACATTTAAATCGTCCTTGAGGCATACTCTGCAATTGCAAATACCACGACAAAATGGGCATGCCATTTCTACATCCTCTCTCGTTTTCTCCGGGTACCTGTACAGTTATTTTTCAGTACCATTAGAACAATTGCATGAGAACCATTTCCTTTCAGCAAACAAATAGAAGTGAGGTTCATTAAAAAATGTCCCAAGTTAACAGAATCAACCTTTTTATAAAAACAAAATGAACCACAAGCTCTTTGGCTAAACATAAGCTGAAACTTCTTTAGCGGTTTCAATAGAGCTGCTGAACTCAAAAGGCTAGGGTTGCTAAAAGAGCTTGTGAGTAATTATTACCACTTTGCAAGGCACGTGTAGCAATAGCGTTTCTTTTTGCAATTGGAACAAGCAACGTCTCTTCTACCATTTCTCCCACACTGGTGGCACCTTAAGCTCCTTTGACTTTTATTGCTAGTATCATCCTAAAACAAAAACCTAGTTAGAAAAGCATGCTGCAATTGAACACTTGAATGCTAAACTATTTTGAAACTATAACCATAACTTTTCAACAACAATACATAAAACAACTAGGATAGTAGACCATATACAGCAGTCTTTTGTGACCTCTGTTAAAGCTACACTATGGCACCATGATGAAGAAAAGGGGTGGGTACGGGGACGAGTTATATGTAAGTGAGTTGGATCATTGGCACATTAATGATGTAGAAATCTGGATCTCAACTTTCAACACTCATTGTTACCTTTGCAACCAGTTTGATTCACTTTTGTGCTCAGAACAGTAGAACTAGCATAATCAGGGTGCTATGTAACATCAGTACACTTACTCCCAAATAAATTGGTTGTTGGAAGACCATGAAAGCAACTAAACATCTATGACATTAACCATTGCCATGACAGAAATGATCACTAGACATCTTCCATTTCATATATCTATTTATTTGACAGATAAATTCTAACTGACCCTTGCCCTTTGCCGACTTTAATCATTTAATAGAACGTACCTTCCATATCATTGTTTTGAAGCAACTAAACTTTGCATATAAGGGGAACTTCTGGAATTGCTACATTGCAGCCCCATAGAAGAGAAGGGAAATTGGAAGAAAGTGGACTTCCCTTGCCCATAGGAATTTAGGTTATGACTGTATAGTGTAACACCCTAGGTCCCACATTTGGAATAGAAAAAGTCACGGGTGCTAAGTTCCCACATTGGCTACTTGTTAGGCGGTGCCTAAATGTAACAAGTAGCAAATGTGGGAACCGTGACTAGCCAATGCTTTTGATGTACCGTTAACATATGGTAGCTTAGCCACCTAGTAAGGACAATCATGCGCTACCAAAGCATTACAAGACATTTGACTCTGACGAGGACGTCAAGAATTTAAGAGAGGGAGTTTGTAAGACCCTAGTCCCGCATTTGAAATAGAAAATGCCCATATAGAGTGGTTAGGGTACAAAGGTAGTCATGGCTGCTAAGTTATACATTGGCCGCTTATTCGGTGAAACTATACATATTATGTGATTATATTATGTGATTCTACTAAAGTTTTAAACAGACTAATCTTTTTAAGGTTATAGTGCAAATGTGGCTAGTACTTTTCCTGGGTTGTCATAATTATGCCCTTCAATTTCTAGATTGGGATGCCCTTTGAGAGAAAAGCCACAATTTCCAAGCCGGTTATGTGCATAAATGCCAGTCGGCACCAGCACTGCAGAGTAGGATGGCCAACAACTACACACATTGGAGGTGAGGATATTAACTTATTCAAATCTAGGAAAAAGTCATATGGCTGCCAAGTTATCAGAAAAACCATAACATGGAAGCTCACATTAGTTTTGCAGTGACATACTAGAATAACAGACCAATATGATGGTAACGGCACTAACTTTCTTTCCTCTAATTTATTACCTATTAACAAGTGAAATCATAATCCAAAATGACCAGCAAGAGTAGAGACAAATGCAAAGGAACTCACTGATAATCCCGAACTTTCCAATCCATTCTCAGCTGATCTTCCCATCCTAATGCCCCCAGAGTCTCTCTGTCGGTTGTTGAACTTCCTGGGCCTCCCTCTAGGCCTTTTCCGATCTTCTTCATTTGCAACAGTAGGCCTCTCACCCTCAGACCTCAATGAAGTTTCAAGACAGATACCATCATTACTGCCCACGATTGTGCACGGTATTCCCTGATTTTCCTTACCCGCAAGAATTTTCTGCTTATTCTTCGAGCCCTTAGGTCGCCCACGCTTAAACTTTTTCCTGAAAATCTCATTTCCACAATTATTATCATTAGTGGATTCCGAAGGAAATCCCCTATCTTCCTTACCCACAAAAGGTTGCATCTCATTCCCCAATTCTGTTGGCCAAACTGATTTATCACAAATATCATTAACACCCACAATTTTTCCAGCTATTTCTACATTTTCGTGACCTGCTATGTTTTTCTTATTCTTCGAGCCCTTTGGTCGACCACGCTTATCCTTTGGCCTGGGAATCTCCTTCCGGCCTTCACTACCAGGAGTGGCTTCAACAGGAAACTTCCTCTCTTCCTCGAATACAGGAGTCTGCCTCTCATTCACTAAATCAGTAGGCGGAAAAACTCCATCACTGGCATCACTTGTTTCTATTTCACCAGGCATTCTCAGATTTCTTTTCTTATTTTTTGAACCCTTTGGTCGACCACGCTTTTTCTTTGGCCTGACGATCCCATGTCCAGGTTCACTAGGAGCAAAGGCTTCTTCAACAGCCAGAGCTATATCTTTTTCATGAATTAGCCTCTCGTTGTCCAGAGCTGTCAGACAGACAATCCCCCGCTCATTGCGATTTCCACCAACAATGTCACCTGGCGTTCCCTCATTTCTGCCTATTTCAAGAATTTTCTTTCTATTCTTTGAACCCTTTGGCCTACCCCGCTTGCTCTCCGACCTAACAACCTCATCTCTAACTCCATTTTCACCGGCAGCTCCACCCAACCTTTCAATGCCCTCTTTATCGTCAGCATAAAAAAATTTCTTCTTGTTCTTTGATCCCTTTGGCCGACCACGCTTTCCTTTCGACCCAGCCACCTCTTGTCTGTCACCATTTCCACCTCCAATTTTACCATACCCACTTTGAATTGTTTCACCTCCAAGGATCCCACCTCCATTCCCACATGCATTATCACCAAATCGACCCTGGAGTCCTTTACCATCAAGATTTGAGCAGGCCGCTTCCCCGCACCAAAACTGGATGCCATCACCAAAACTCAAGCCACTGTTTCCATAGCTCGGTTCACCGAAAAGGGCTTGAATTCTTTCATCAACAAGATTTTCCCCGTTGATTTTACTAAAGAAGCCTTGAAATCCTTGACTACTAAAATCCAGACCATTTTTGTCATATGCATTCTCGATAGAACCACCCAACTGAAGTCCTTGACTAGTAAGAACCCCGCTACAGTCTTCTCCACATGCACTTCCACAGCTCCAACGCTGAACAGCTTTACCGTTATTAGGGCCACCGTTTCCGCTCATAACGTCTCCATACGCCTCGTGAACTTCTTCGCCACCACCAAGAATAAGGCCATCAGTTTCACATGTAGTTTCACCAAGCCCGTCCAACTGAATTCCTCGGTCACCAGGAATCCCACCGCCATTTGTACAAGCATCTTGACTGCCCCAAAGCTGAATTGCTTCACCATCAAGACCTAGACCATCATTTCCACCGATGACTTCACCATACCCACCTTGAGTTCCTTCGCGTACATCGCCAAGAATTTCACTGCCATTTCCACACGCAGCTTCGCTAATTTCTTGACCATCTCCACCAGCCCAAAGCTGCAAACTTCCATCATCAAGACCCAGACCGCCATTTACATCACTGACCTCACCGAACAGCCGCGCAATTTCTTCCCCGACACTAAGACCTTTGGCATTCCCCCCACCAAACCACCCTTGAACTCCATCACCTTCATTTCCCAGACTGTTTTCAACCCTCTGCCGTTTTCTCTTACTTATCTCGGAAACCACTTCCCCTTCACCGCCATTTTCACCAGAAACCTTCTCCATCCAATTCCACTAGTTCCTCAGAACAGCATAGAGATGGTGCTTTTTACCACCCAAGGGCTTGCTCACTACACACCTAATTCGGAGTCCCTCTTCTCCTTCACTTCCGGTACTGACGAGAAGGGTCCTCCATTTCTCATTTCCACAATCCCTTCAAAAAATGAGAGAAAACCTCTCAAGCTGGAAAAATATCAAGCTCTTAGCCCCCCAAAAAAATCATTAATGCTATAGTCTGGAGGAGGACCCGGGAGGCCGCAAAGGTTCCATTGACATTAACTGTAGATTAAAACACTCAGTAGTCTATACGTTTACTTTTTTTGCACGATTGAGGAGGAGTCAGGGGACCACTCTTCGGGGGGTTTGCGCTTGGCAGTTGGCACCCGGTCCCTCGTCTCTAAATTATCTACCAGGGACGGTCGGACGGACGGATTACTAGGTTACAACTCGGGGACTTGAGTTCAGATTTCCACCGTCTAGATCTGGATGTAAAAGTTGGTAAAACAAGGCGACCAGGGAGTAATATTGTTGAGAGCACCTCTGGAACTGCGGTCGGGGGGGCATATGTGGTCCAGATTCCAAATCCCTCCTACACAGTGTTGGGAGTCGAATCATTCGTTGGTTCTATGTCTCGTCCAAGACGAAAATTAATAACTATTTACAACGTAAGATGAGATGATGAGGTGCTTTTTTAAGGAAAAATTATTTAGATATGTGGCGCTGCAGCACATTTAGGGCTTGTTTGGATTCGCAAGTCATCTCAGTTCATCTCAGTTCATCTCAACTCATCTCAACTCATCTCACTACTATTCATTACTATTCAGTAACTTTAACTCACAAATCTCACTACTATTCACAATTCATCTCAACTCATCTCAGCTCATTTTAAGTCATCTCAACTCATCTTCGAATCCAAACATCTCCTTAATGTATTGAATTTAAAAAAAAAAAAAATTCATGTGAGATATACTGCGATTCCATATTGATGTATAGTCATTTTCTTTTTTAAGAGATAATATCTTATTTTAATATTTAAATATTATAAATATAAATTTTTAAATTTTTAATTTAATTATTACAATTTTTTAAACAAAATTCAAAATAAAATTTAACTTTTTCAAATTTAAAGATAAAAATTATATTAAAAAATTATATTCTAATAATATTTTAACTTTATAATATTTTTATTAAATTTTTTTTTCTTTTTTCAAAATTTCATAAAACATATTAACTCAAATATTTTGTTACTATTCATAACTTATTTCACTACTATTCACATATCATCTCATTTCACTGTCCCAACAAGGCATTTCTCATTAAATTTTAAAGAAATATATTTATAAATTGGTGGAGATTATTTCTATTATATTATTTTTTTGAATTAATTTCTATTATATTATTAAAATTGTTTATATAAACATGAATTTTTAATTATATGTCATCTTATGATAATATGAGAACACTAAAAATCTACTTTCCGAATTTTTCTAATAATTATTCTATGTTGAGTTTTTTTCAAGAAAGGATGAGACTACAATTTTATTAAGCCTTTTTTTTTATGACGGGGGAAGTGGAAACAAGACATATTGAGATTAGTCACTTTATCTGGGCCTAATTCCAGAAAAGATGTACTAGTTTAGACTCCTACGGAGACATGTATGTTCTCTACCAAATTTGCATGGCATTGTATTCATTTTAGAGGTTCTTCTCTTGATTGACATGTTTGGATTTGGCATAAAAGTCTTTCATTAAAAATATCTATCCATTTTTAGATGGCTTGGCATATGGCCTTGATTGTGGATGATAGATTGTGCCGTATTGGCATTCCCCTTGTTTCCAAATGTGATTGTTGAATTGTAGACCATCATGAAGATATTAACCATGTTCTCTTTAAGGGTGAATTTCCTCAAAAAAGTATGTTAATTTTTTGGCAACCTTTTTGGTATTCCTCTTAGTAGATCTTGAAAATTTAATTATGTGACTTGGTTCAGGCGTGCTAGCTCTTCCTCCCAGGTGAGTTTTATAGTCGGTATCATGCCCATCATTGTTATTTGGCGTCTTTGGATGAGAAGATGTCTTGCTCGAATGGAAGGCAATTTGAAAACTCATGAAGTTGTTGTTCATTCTATTTGTGTGTGGATAGGCTCCCTTTGTCATGTGGCTAAGAACCCCAATAGGTTGTCCCACTGGGATGGCATGATCCTAGAGGCCCTACGGATTAAATCAGTTGTGCTAAAAGCTAACAGTGGTAAAGTGGCTTAAGCAGCCACCGGGGTGGTGCAAGTTGAACAAGAATGGTAGTAGTCTCGGTAACCCAGGCTCTTGTGGCATTGGTGGTGTTATTCATAATGATTTAGGTCGGCTTGTCTAGACCTTTGTCTATCCTATTGGTTTTGGATCTAATAATAGAGCGAAACTCTTGGCACTCCTTAAAGGTTTGAGGCTTTGCAAATTATTAAATATTTCAAATGTGATAGTAGAGATTGATTCGATGGTAGTTATTTCTTGGTAGAATGTAGGGCGATGTGGTGTTTGGTACTGGAAGGATTTTTGGGAAAAGCTTGTTCCTTTGACTCGTACTCTTAATTGTCGTTTCTAGCATGTGTTTTGTGAAGGTAATAAGGTGGTGGATTGGTTAGCCAAGGAGGGTGCCTCAGGTGCAGAATTAGTTTACTCTAATAACTGTAACATGTCTCGAATTCTTATAGGATTACTCCAGTTGGACTTCTCTGACCTTCCCTCTTCAAGGTGTTAGTAGCCTGTTTTTTGTGGTTTTGGTTACCTTATTTTGATATATAGGCTTATTTAGTTTGATTTCTTGGTTGTGGTCTTGTTGAGTTTTTTCTCACACAGGCCTTGATTGTTTCCACAATATTCCTCGGTCATAAGTGAAGGCTTTATGAATAAATTTGAGAGAGGGTCACTATTGGACATGTGACTTCCCACTATTCATTAAAAAAAAAGACACATTGAGGTTACAAAATAATCAAAACCAAAGTGTAAAATGAGCTAAAACCATAAGTCATAAAAATCCATTAACCAATGGACTATACATAGTTATAGAACCATAACATACTACATTCCACCAGTTGGGAATTAGTAACATTGTGTTAGTGTTGCACCCATATTAGGCCATAAAATGGCCCAAGAGACCCCCTTTAGAATCATGAACTACCCCTCCACCACCACATTCACCAAGATTCTCCAAACTACACCCATCAATATTTAACTTGACAAAACCTAATGGTGGAGTAGACCCTAGTACAATCATACTTTTCTGTGCTTTCAAACCCAAGACAGGAAGTCCTATTTGATGTAATTCAGCCTCATCAATTGTGCTTACCTTCTTTCAAGGACGCACTTTCACCATACTTTGAGAGAGCATGCTTTTAATCCTAAAACAAACCATATCAACGGGTGTAGATTTCCCTTCTATATGAATTTTGCACCTTCAAAGCCATAGACACCAACTTATAATTGATGGAATTACCCTATGACGATGCTAAGTTGAGAAACAGCTTTGGCCTTGTGAAACCAAAATAATACCAACCACTGCCAGCTTTTGATCCTGTCCTGTTTAAGGCCCAACAATCTAGCCAAATACACCATATATTGGCTGCTAGTTCACTCAACCATAAAACGTGATCCAATGTTTCTACATTTGGATTATCACAAAAATTCATTTAGAGGCCATGACAATATTTAACCTTTGTATATTGGAATCAAAAGGTAAGCTTTTTTGGAAATGCTCTATTCCATACCCAATTGGCCAAATCCAATTTCACTCCACATGTCCGAATGGTAGACCAAACATATGTGCTCGAGAAACTACTTGAGACCGAGGCTGTCCATACAGGGTAATCCTCTTATCCCTCCTCGATCCATAGATGCATGTTGATCCCGAATGCCCGAGCCTCCTTGCTCTCTTGGTTTGCACACTTCCCCTATTCATTCTACATATCCTCCTAGTGTTCATGCTCATTTATAGTGTAAGGTTCGTATATACCTTCTAAAAATGTGAGTTTTTTTTTTTAAGCAAGCATCAGATTTATATATTACTGCTAAAATGTTCATAGAGTACCATATTAAACGGTCATATTATAGGAAAACAAATAGGGAGGGTCCTTTCCACTATGAAAATCAAGTAAGCATGGTGGAATATAAATAACTGGGATGCTTCCAAAAATACTTTTGGAGGCTGCCCATTGCGCAATTCCATGCACGCATCAATTATGATCTTGATGTATTTTGATCAGATTTTAGCTTTCGAATGACTTAAGAAAATTGTTTGCATCTCTTGCTATTGGCTCCATGGACCAAATTGCACATTCATCTAGATTTTCAACTGCTTGTATGGCCATTATCGAATCTCCTATGATTGTAATTTTCTTTATATCATGTTCAATCCATGCTTCAATTCCTAGTAGCAATGCATTGACCTCCCCCTTGATTTTGATTTTTGCTTTGGATGAATTTTGTCTTGACAAATATTGGTGAACCATCACTTGATCTGTAGATTGTTGTTGTTGTTGTAATACCTGTGTTTCTAATAGCCACATCAAAAGATAATATGCAATGGTCTTTAGTAATTATTCTCCCCTTGTAAGGCTCAGTAAACTGTTTACTACTCCAAGCATCTCTGTGCTCATTAAAAATCTTTAAGGTCCCTGAGACAAAGTTATTAATATTAGGACTTAAGGCTTCATGAACAATCTTATTTGAACTGCTAAAATTTGTGAAGGAAGATCTATTTAGGGGCCATGGGGATTTCCTAGTAAGTGAATTTCAGGAACAGAGGCTGTTGTGTTTCTTCCTCAATATTGCAGATTGGATAGTTTACTTGCTCTTCAAAGAGGGATAGAAAATTTTTTAAAACAGATTTGGTAGGAATGATATTGTTCAGGATTTTTCGACAAAAGAGTTTTAATCTGTCCTGAATTTTCAGTTTCCACAATTTTTTCCACATATTTGTTTGAGTGGGCAAAGATTGATTCTCTGGTTCTCTGGTGAGTGCTGCATAGGCTGATTTTATAGAGAAATTTTCAAAAATATGATGTTGCCAGATGAGCTTATCAACCCTGTTGTGGAATTGAGTCTAAGCCAAAGGAAATTTTGTTATCTCTCGAATCAAATTTTGATGGAAAAGAGCATCAAGAAGAATGGTGTTCCATCTTCTTGTCTCTTCCATTGTGAGTTCAGCAACTGTGAGGGTCGGGTCAATTTAAGTGGAAGCAGACTTTGGAGTGGGTTGATGGGTGGGCTATGTGGGAATCCATGGATTAGACTAAACTCTAGATTTTGTGCCATTGTTGATTTGGAAACATACACTCTCCTTGAGGAAATCTCTTTGTCTAAGAAGCCATTTCCAAAACCAAAAATCAGATACTTTTTGTTTGGCATCGAAAAAAAAGGAGATTGACATGTATTTACAATGCAGCATAGCTTTCCAACTTGCACTACTATCATTCATCATTTGCCAACCTAATTTCAGCAAAAGAGACTTATTAAAGAGAGAAGTCATTCTAAGTCCTAATCCTCTCGCAGATTTTGGCTGACATATTGACTTCCACGATTTGGGTGAGAAGTTGTGAGTTTTTTCAGGCTCAAAGTCCCACCCAAAATTTCATAAAGAATCTGTCTATTTTTTTTGAAATAGACTTTGGGATCTAGAGAATGGACATAATGTAAGAAGGAATGATGCGGGCTACTGACCTTATAAGGGTAGTTCTACTAGCCTGAGAGAGAAGTTTGGCCCTCCAACAAGCTAACTTCTGGGAAATTTTTTCCTGAATCTCCTCGAAGTGGATTTTCTTGTATGCATTAAAGGAAAGAGGAAGTCTGAGATACTTTATTTTGGATGAGGCTATTTTAAAACCCAAAATATCTTATACTTTCCACCTTTTTTGAGGTTGAGTATTGCAACTAAACTGAATGGAGGATTTTTCTATGTGAATCTTTTGGCTAGACCAGGATGTTTATGTTTCCAAACAATTTAAAAAAAATTTGGCATTTTGACTGGAGGCTTTACCAAAGAGTATCAAATCATCAGCAAAGAGAAGATGGGTGATGGTGATGCCATTTCTTCTAATGTTAATACCTTTTAAGTTCCCTAAGTTTTCCTCTCTTATAATGAGTCTGGACAACACTTTCATGCCAATGATGAACAGGAAGGGGGAAAGCGAATCCCCTTGCCTTAAGCCTTTAGAGGGCTGAAAGAAGCCATGTGGAGTTCCATTTATGACCACATAGTAAGAGATTGTAGAAATACACTCCTTGATCCACATGATCCATTTATTGTGAAAATCGAGACTTTCCAAAATTTTCATAATGAAACTCCATTCCATGAAATCAAAGGCTTTCTCCATGTCAATCTTTAATGCCATTAGACCTACCCTTCCTTTTTTTTATCTTCTTCATATGATGAAAGACTTCTTGGGCAATGATGGTGTTCTCTTGGATAGTTCTATCGGGAACAAATGCAATTTGATGAGGAGAAATTATCTTGTGAAGAATGTTTTTGAGCCTATTGGCAAGAATTTTTGCAATGATTTTATAACACACATTGGATAAGCTTATTGGTCTAAATTGCTGGGCAATGTTTGGATTTTTATTCTTGGGAATTAAGGAAATAAAGAAATTTTTTATTGCAGCATAAAAGTCTTCCTTGACTATGTCCCAATAATACTTATAAAAAAGGCAAATGAAACCATCAGGCCCCGAGGTTTTGTTGGAAGGAGTTTGTTTAACAGTCGACACTATTTCATCCTCTGTTGGGATTTCACAAATAAAGTTGTTTTCCATCTCAAAAATCTTGTTTTAGAACAGGCTTTCTAATTCTGAGGACTGGGTTGGGTTCAAAGATTGGTAGACTTCTTTAAAGTGATTCAATAAACAATTTTGAATGACTAAGGGTCGGCAATCCATTGGTTGGTGTTTGTCTTTAGGCTGTCAATCGAGTTGGCTCTTCTTCGAACAGAGGTTGACATATGGAAGAATTTTGTGTTGAGGTATGTTGTAGTTAACCATTGTAGCCTTGATTTCTATTTCCAGAGAATTTCTTCTCTTCGGAGTTGCTCATTGAGGTTCTCTTTCACCTTTGCCTCCATAATCATGGATTGAGCCGATGGTTCTTTGGTTTGGATTTGTGCCAGAGTTTGAGTTAGTTCACGAATTGAGGTTTGAATATGCCCATAGCTTGTTCCATAGTTTTAATGAAGGCATGTGTACTTGAAAAAGATTTGTTCCAAGCTTTCTTAATAACCATTTGACTAGTATGGTCCATAGTCCAAAATTCTTCAAATTTGAAAGAATTTTTGTGATCGTTTCTACCCATAGCATCTAAGAAGATGGGTGAGTGATCCGAGGCACTGATGGGAAGATGTTTAAGAGTGGAATTCAGAAACATTAGAGTCCAAGAGTGGTTTGCCACTCCTCTATCTATCATTTCCCTTATGATATTGAATCCTTGCCTATTGTAAGACCACGTGAATTTTGACCATGGAAGCCTAAATCCACCAAGCCATTATTTTCCAAAAAAAGCTTGGAACCATTCTGATTAGAGGAACTAGCAAAGTGATTTCCACCAAATTTTGCATTTTGACAAAGGATGGAATTTAAATCACCTATACACAAAATGGGCCCATTGAAGTTGTTCACAATATTATTTAGATTATTCCAAAGGGGCCATTTTTTTCCACTTTGCATAGGGCAATAAACCAGATTAATGAGCGGGTTATGCAAGGGGTCAGAATACACTAAAAGCGACATTACATTACCATCTATATACATTGGTTCAACATCCACATCGTTTTTCCACATGAACAAAAGGCCTTCCCATTTTCCAGTTGGGGGAATATTTACGTACGTATACAAACCTAATCTATTCACAATCCCTAAAGTTTTTACATCAAATAGCAGAGTCTTCGACAAGAAGACATCATCAGGCTTAAGAGTCCTAATATTTTCCCTAAGCTTCCTAATTGTATGAGTATGGGGGCAGGCAATACCCCTGCAATTCCAATAAATTAGTCTCATTCTTCCTCTGGTGGTAGTATTGGCCCTGCCACATTGGCCTTAGCTTCGTAACAAAAAAGTTTCAAAGTGGGTGACTTAGACACATTACCTGATTGGTGAGCCTCCTCCCTGTGATACAGTGAAAACCTTAGTTTCTTCAGTTTGCGACTTGTCATTTCGTTCCTCTTCATCTTCACCGTCTGCAAATACATTGCCACAAGGGTTTCCTCTTCATCAGATGTATCACTTGTTGCTTTCTCCCCTGGGTTCCTCCGTGTTACCTCCTCTGCATGCTCTTCTCCAGGATCGACAGACTCTCCCTGTCCCTCTTGAGTGAATCTCCTCTTATTTTCTGATTTGGATTCCATGGATGGGTTTGGAGAGGATTTGGGAAATAGGCTTCAGTTTTGTTGCGAGGGGAATAGACAAGTGTTTCGAGAGGCTGTTTATTTTTTCCAGCAGGGATGTTTTCATTTGGGTTGGGTCTGATTGCAAGACAGGTTTTCCCTGATGGGCTGACAAAAAGAGAAAGTGAATGGTTCTTTGGGTTGCTCTGTGTTGGGTTTTTGAGATGATTGAATTGGCTATGATGTGTTAGTAAAGGCTTCCTTCAGGTTTGGGGTTTGACTCATTCTCTAGTATGGTTTCCTGATTGGGATTCCATGCATGGGTTTTAGTCTTTTTTGATGGCTTGGGGTTGGGCATTAAAAATTATGGGCCGATGTTACTTTCTGGCAGAAGAGTTTTAAAAGCTGCAAATGGGTTTATTTTCGTTGGATTAGCTTGGTTATTTTGAGTGGTCTGGATGTTCTTGGCTAAGGTGTTTGGGGGCTCAGTCTGTACGAAGTGGCTCTGTGATGTTGACCATCGTGATCTAAAGAAGTGATTTGAGCAGCCTTCTTTTATGACTTCTCTCTCTTTGTGCTGCTGATTTGTGAAACTGCCATGTGTCCTTATGAGATTCATGGTACTATTCCTTTGCATGCAGTTCTGGAAACTCTGAAGGAGTTGCACTCTCGAGTTGATCCTTGGAAAGTCCTCTTCTATCGTGTGATCCATTTGAGTAGCTGCATTATTAATCCATACTTCCAAGATGTTTCCTGAACTTTCTTTTTCCCAGTGCATGATCCCTTTTCCTTTGCTAGATGTTTGAGGAAAGAAGCTTCTTGTCTCTGATGTGTTCTTGATGAAAGCTAGTTGGACAAGACTATTCATGTCAAGAACCACCATTTCAATCCCTTGATTTCTAGCAATAGCTTGTTGGCTTTCAACTTGTTCCATTCTTCTTGCTATTACACTATCTCCTCTCATCCATGGACCATAATTTGTAGCTTCGACTTTGGATTGAAAAACTGGACAAACTTGTTGAATATGCCCTAGTTGGCCGCAACTAAAGCAAAAATCGGACAATCTCTCATACTTGAAACTGATCCAAGTTGCTGGTTTCCGTTATCTCACAAGAGGGAAGCCATCTGGTAAAGGATTTTCGACATTGGGCAGCGTTACGTACAGTCCCAAAACTGGGACTCCTTTGCAATCCTTCACATCTACGCACATGTGTTCCATTAAATTGACTAAATTGCCCTCGATTCCAAAACTAAACCTATAAGAGATAGATGACTTTGAAGGTTGAAATTTTTTTCCCACTCTGCACCCATCGACTCCTTCCTCCACCATTGATGACCTCATCCACCAACCTCCTCCAACATTGATGGGACATACGACTTCGAAGGTTGCATTTTCTTTTTGCTGCCCAAACCCTGGGTCTGGTGGGAAATCCGCCACAAGCCTTTCAATCTGTCCTCCCACCATAAAAGGTTTACCAAATTCTTGTGACATCATAAAAAACACAAATAATCTCATTAGCAGCCAATGCTAGGGGAACCCAAAGAAGTAGTAACTTAGTTCCTCTTGCAATTTTCATTTATTCATCCATTTCTCATTGCTCTCTAGTTTCATTGTTCTTTATTTCACTAACAGTTTCCTTTTTGGAACTACTTTTTACTTCATTTTCATGTAGGCCAGCCTCGTTCTTGTATCCTCTGCCACTTTCATTGAGAGAATGTTGAGAAGTATGTGCCACGGTTTGGGCTGGGGGGTGGGGTGATGGGTTAGACGAAAAAATTTCACTTAAATGAAACAGTGCTTTTCATTTGACATTAATCTCTACTTGGATTCTCATGTATCATCTGAGTGCATTGCCAAGGCTAGAAGACTGCTCCACTTGAATGAAATTTCCCAATTTTCTTGCTGTTTTTCCTGCATTTGGAAGGGACATTAACTCCAGTGGAAGACCATGAATTTGCACCCAAAAGATGGACATTTTCAGATCGATCTCCTGAAGACTCAGACCTGGTGGCCATTCCCTAACTAGCATATGAAATCCTTTGATATGCAGTTTAATTTATATGGAAGAAGTGTAATAAATAAAAGAATAGAATAATAAACATAAAGAAAAGAAAATGAAGTTATATATCCAATTTTTTTTTTTTTATGGGTAAAGAAATTGTTTAGAATTAGAAGTTGTACAATTGAATCAAGTTACCTATATAATATTATCATGAAAACGCCAATCTTAATAATTCTATATAGACAATATTTTGTGTAATTTTGCTAAGATCCATCACTTGATATTGGCCTTATTAGAATATTTATTGAAAAAATAGTCTTGGCTTTTGATAATGCCACATATAATTGCCCATGACAAAATACAGGTTGAGACAGATACATACCAACAAAATCGAATGTTTGCCATTGTGACTTATTTATTATCATTGTGAAACTTAAACTGATAGAGAATTGTGTTCGTTTGAATGCAAAATCACTGTTCTTATTAGCATTTGGTAAGAATGGAATCCTTGGTATAAAAACTATTTTATCATTATGGTGACCAACTACAATTTCTGCATCAATAATGTTTTGATCAAAATTGTGACAAATCGAATGTGTTCCGTTGCATAGGCCTTCTGAAGGATTAATGTTCTTAAGGATGAAGATGAGGCAATTTTTATTAAGTAACAACTCATGGGGTGGAAGCCCATTTTGTGTCAAAGTATTTAAAAAATCATCCATAATACCTTGTTTAGATTCATCTATTGTTTCATCAATGCTATAATATTGTCCAAGTTTACTACGAAATCTTTGAATGAGTATGTGTGACGCCCTCAGTCTCCGCTTGGGATTGGATGGTGACTGAAGCGTCAGGACATGTAACTTAAGGCTACATACCACTATGCATGACAGTTAAGATGCAATGCACCTAGCATAATTCTAAGAGTATGCAATAAATCGCAACAGAAATTCATATAGATCTAAGTAAGATTAAGAGAAATTTTTCAAAAGTGTCATGGTACCATTAAAACTAAAATTTTCAAGATAATTTCATTGTTAAAACTCCCAAAATACGAGAGGGTACAAAATCAATAACCCTTTCCCTCTTTTTACATTTTTACATTTGTTCTAAAAAAAACCCTACAAGGCTTTCTCTATTTTACCTTGTCCTTGTTGATAATTTTCTATAGGTCCTCGAACAACTTAAGCACTTCATAGATGCACTGGTCGTAGAAAAATATTTCTTCTAAAATATGCATCATTCACATGAGTGCGATGATGCTTGAATTTCTCCATTTGCTGCCCAAGGGTTGTCATCATTCGATTTCTTTTTTTGCTCTAGTTTCTGCGACTATGCTCTCCCATTTCTCTAATTCTGGCCGCTAACAATGTGGACAAACATGCGAATTTTCTAGTTCCTGCCATGCCCTGTTATCAATGGTATGGTAAACACATATATTGTTACTATCAATTATAAAAGAACAGAAATCCAGACAAAGTCTTTTATTCAAACATACTAGAGTACATTCAGTTAGATACAAAATTCCTAGCAAACAATTGAATCCTCCCTTTACTAGGCTGCGTCTTGGAAGTTTAGATTATTCCAAAGTACTTTGACTAGAAGTATTCTTCGATTCCTTAGTTCTTGTTCCTTACGGTCCACAATCTGCACAGGCCATTCCTCATATGACAGGTTGGGTTGAAGCTGCTAGCCTTCATCATGAATGGTAGTCTTTCTCCAAAACTCTTCTTCAGAGAAGATATATGAAACATATCATGTATTCCCTACTACAGATCCAATTCATTCCACAATTTCATAAGGTTCAACATACCGGGGACTTAACTTCCTTTTTTTACCAAATTGGACCACTCCCTTCATCGATGATACCTTGACATATACCCAGTTTCCTACCACAAATTTCATGTTTCTTTGTCGATTGTCAGTGTAACTTTTCCGTTTGTTTTGAGCCACCAATATCCTTTATCTGATCAATGCTACTTGCTGTCAAACTTCTTGCAGGTATTCAAGCCCTAATATCTTCTTTTCTCCACTTTGTCCCAATATAACGAGGACCCACATTTTCTTCACAGTGCCTTATAAGTAGGGGTGGGCAGTGGGGCCCCGCTACCCTACCCTCGTTTGCCTCGCCCTGCATCTGGCCCCTCTAGTGGGGGCTGGGAGGGCCCAACCCCGCCTTGCATTTCCCTTGCCCCGCACTTATATTTTTTATTATATAAATATATATTTATACTATACATATTTATAAATATTTATTATTTGTATTATATATAAATATAGTAATATGTATTAAGTAGAACTTTTACTTAATATTTTGTCTAAGTTGTGATGTAATAGGGTGACCATTTTATAGATTGTCAAGGCAATACAAGAGTCTCACATTACTTAAGTGTGAGACTTGTATTGTGAAGGTAATATATAAAAGGGTCACTCTACTACACTACAATTTACACAAAATATGCACTAGCAAATTTAAAAACTACGTTATAGTTAAATTATAATTAAATTTACAATTTGGGTCAAAAAATGTATTTTTGATCACTTTTGGACCTAGGAATAATTTTTGGGCCTAGTGGACTATAATCCATTATTGAAGTGGGTGGGGGGCGGGGCGGATTAGTAGTCCGCTCTGCCTCCCGGCATGTGGGGCGAGGTACCCCTACCCTTGGATGTGAGGATGGGGAGCGGGAGTGAAAACCCCACCCCTGGCCCATGAACGGCAGGGGTCAAGGAGGGGGCTACCCCGCACCGTATGGTGTCAGTAGCACCCTTACTTGTAAGGCGCCATTTGAATTGTGGCCTGAAAACTATTATTGTAAGCAAACTCTATCAAAGGCAGGTGTCCTTCCCAATCACCACTTAGTTCCAACACACAAGCCCGAAGCATATCCTCCAACGTCTATATCGTACATTTCATATGTCCGTCAATCTGCGGATGATATGCACTGCTAAATCTTGTCCATGGAGTTTGTGTTGGCTATAGGTAGAAAGTGTGTACTCTTTGTCAGTCTATCAACTACAAACCATATGGAGTTTTTTCCTGTCGACGTTCATGGCAAAGCTATAATAAAATCCATAGATATATGTTCTCACTTCCACTCTGGGATAGGTAACGACTATAGCTCTCTTGCTGGCCTTTATTGTTCGACTTTCACTAGTTGGCAAAGTTGGCATTTTGCCACGAATTCCACTATATCCTTCTTCATCCTATCCCACCCGAAATTTCCTTTCAGATCATGATACATCTTTGTACTACCATGATGAGCAGTATAAGGGATACAATATGCTTCCCTCAATATTTTCTCCTTTATCTCCAGAACTGCGGGAATTACCTTCCTTTCTTTATAACATGGCATCCCATCTTCAGGAATACTGAAGTGTTGTGGTCCTTCTAATTCTAGGATCTTCTGTCAGAATCTACTGAGCTTTTCATCCTTTTGTTGTTAGTCTAGTACCTCCACATTGCTAAATGGTACAATCTCTTGTATTGTTGCCAACACAAAATCCCTTGGCGGACTCTCGATCAATAGACTCCTCATGCTTGCCAATGGAGATGCTGGGTCAGTTTGAGATTTACGGCTAAGGGCATCTGCTTATCACATCAACCTTTCTAGGATGATACTTTATTTCACACTTTTAGTCGCTAATTGTCTCAACCCATCTTCTCTACCTCATATTCAAGTTCTTCTGACTAAACTGATACTGGAGACTCTTATGATCCTTGAATACTTCACCCGTACAAGTATTGTCTCCAAATCTTCAATGCGAAGACTAATGCAGCTAATTCCAGGTCATGGGTATGATAATTTTGTTTGTGATCCTTGAGCTTTCGTGATGCGTAAGTGACGACTCATCATTCCTGCATCAGTACACATCCTAATCACATCTTGGAGGCATCACTATAGACCACATAAGGTTTATGAGGTTTGAGTAATGCTAACATTGGGTTTATGTTCGATCTTCTCTTCAACTCTTGAAAACTTCTTTCACATTCCTCGCTCCGCATGTATTTAGCATTTTTCTTGGTCAATGCTTTATGGGGTCCAGAAAGTTTGGAAAATCCTTCCACAAATATATGATAATATCTTGCCAGACCAAGAAAACTACGTAGCGTTAGTAGGCTTTTTCCATTCAGTTATGACTTCTATCTTGGCAGAGTCTATGGTTATCCCTTACTAGATATTACATGTCCTAGAAACTTCACCTCTCGAAGCCAAAATTCACACTTATTGAGTTTGGAGTTAAAGCTGGTGCTCTTATAATGTCTCCAATACTAACCTCAAATGCTTCGTATGTTCTTCATAATATCATCTATAAAGACCACCACGAAGCTATCCAAGTACTGCCTGAAAATCTAATTTATCAAGTCCATAAATGTTGTCGGTGTGTTAGTCAATCCAAAAGGCATCATAAGGAACTCGAAGTGTCCGTAATGAGTTCAAAAAGTAGTTTTAGGAACATCTTGCTCCCTAATCTTTAGCTGGTGATATCCCGACGGTAAATCTACCTTAGAGAATATTGAAGCTCCTTGCAACTAGTCCAATAGATCATTGACCTACGGTAGGGGGTACTTGTTCTTGACAATTACTTTGTTCAACTCCCGATAATCAATGCACATCCTCATAGATCTATATTTCTTCTTCACAAATAGGAGTGGCGCACCCCAAGGGGATGAGCTAGGTCAAATAAATGCCTTATCCAGGAGTTCCTCAATTTGAACCTTTAGTTCCTATAATTATGTTGAGGCCATCCTATAAGGTGGCTTTTGCATAGGGGCTATTACTGGCTCCAGTTTTATAACAAACTTTGTTTCCCTATCTGGTTGTAGCTCGAGCAACTCATAATAAATACCTTAGGGAAATCTTCTATTACAGGTATTCCTTGTACTCCCCTGGCTCCTTTGTCGTATTCATTGCATCCAAAAGATATTTGGTAGCTCTTTCCAGCATGCTCTTTTTAGTTTGGTAGGCCGTGGCTACCAACAGAGCTAACTTGATTGCCTCCCCCATGTAATAGATCCTATCTCTGCCAAGTAGGTCAAATATCATCTCCTTCCTTCAACAAATGGAAGATGATTAGATCGGCCTTCCCCCATGTAACATATCCTATCTTTGGCATAATGCCTAAACAGCTAATCCATTCCTAAGATTAAGTCGATTTCATCAAATGGAAGATGATTAGATTGGCTTTCAATATTAGGCCTGCGACCTCCAAAAGACTATCCTTAACTACACGTGTGCAACCAACTATCTTTCCGTTCAAAATAGCTACTAGAACTTTCTAAGGCAAAGGCTCCACATTCAACCCACTTCGTCGTACACAATTAGAAGACACGAAAGACCGTGATGCTCCAGAATCAAACAAAGCAAAATTCGTATATTGCAATAAGTTAACCTTACCTATAAAGATAACTAAGGTTATCGAGGGCTTTCAAACAACACTAACTACTTATTCAAGGTAGAGTTCAAGATGTTACCAGTAATCACTCTTGCATCAATGACTTTGTTAGCCTCTTGATCCACCTCTCATGGAGTGATGACATATACTTTAGCCTTTGTTGGAATCCTTGGGTTCCACTTGGTCTTGCTCCTCCAAGAGTGGTACGCGGATAGTCTCGGATTAAATGGCCCGTCTAACAACATCTAAAACATGCTCCAGTGACTAAGTGACATTCCCCTCTATGCCTTCGTCCACATTGTCGATATGTTGGTGGCGTAACCGGTGCCGAATTCTTGACCATTATTTCCTTTCGTTTATCTATAGTGGTGAGAACTCTTTTTTTCTCCGTACTCCCTCCAGATGAGTAAGGCATTCTCTTTTTCTACTCGATATTGACTTGAGTGATCAAACTTATTTGTTCTACCTCAACTATTGAAGCAACTCTTGAAAGTTCTTGATCCTCAGGCACGCAACCTAATTTCGAATTCATGGTTGTAGCCCTCCTTGAAACTTCTGGGATTGTATTTTCTCGGTGCCAATTAAGTGTAGAGCAAACCTTCATAGCTCCATGAATCTAGCCGCATACTATTCCACCATTTGATTGCCTTACGTCAGATTCGCAAACTCTAACGCTTTCTGCTGCTTAGTTGATTTTGGAAAGAGTCGATTATCAAATTCTCTTTAAAGTCTTTTCCAAGTAAGAGAAGCTATATCTCCCAAATCTCGGACGAACAACTATCACTTGGTGTCCCACCATATGCAGGCCTCCCCATGAAGCAGGTGTTCGGTATACTGTACCTTTTGTTCTTCGGTACACCCACTAATATCAAAGGTACTTTCCAAGTTGATAAGCCCTTATTGGTTTTTAGGGCTCTCTCCGTGCCCATGAAGTTTGGAGGTTTGGATAGTGAGATGATAATTTTTTATTTTAGATGAAAGTTTAGAATATTATTTTTTAATATTATTATTGTTTTTGAATTTAAAAAAGTTGAATTGTTTATTATATTTTGTGTGAGAATTTGAAAATTTTGTAATGATGAGATGAGATTAAATGAGAATTTTGTCTCTCATCCCACTTGCCAAACCACATCCGCAATTCTCTCCTATAGGTGGTTCTTGCCTAGCATTTTGCCTTTGCACTCTGGTGCCGCACAACCTCCGTCATCTCACGGATTGCTTCCACAAATGCTTGTCCGCCTTCCAAGGAGGGTTCCTTCCCTCTTGGTCCCTTTATCTTGTAAAGACTTCCTCACATCTTCCACGTGCAATGAGCTCCTTTCCTCCTAAAACGCACAAAGTTAATGCTTATCAGTCTTATTCCCATGATAGGGCAAACCTTAACTTTGCTTCTTGGCCCATAGCATGCGTCGTTCCACACTATGTATTATGAAGTTCAAGCCTATAGGTAGATGATTTAAGCCTAGCATTTGGTACCGTGTTTCCCAAGGACATCTTGTAGGTTTACTCAGAGATGTAATTGCTCTGATATCACCGTTTATGACTCCCTCAACCCTCACTTGCGATTGAGCATTGACTGAAGCATTGGGAGATGTAACTCAAGGCTACATACCTCCATGTATGATAGTTAAGATGCAATGCACTTAACATATTTCTAGCAGTTTGCAATAAATCATAACCAAGATTCAGATAAATCAAATAAGATTAAAAGCAATTTTTCAAAATTATCATGGTACTATTAAAACTAAAATTCCCAAGATAATCTCATTGTTCAAACTCTCAAAATACGAGAGGGTACAAAATCAATAACCATTTCCCTCTTTAACATTTTGCATTTCTTCTAAAAAATCCATACAAGGCCTTCTCTATTTTGTCTTGTCCTTTTGGATAATTTTCTGTAGGTCCTCAAACAACGTAAGCACTTCAGATATGAACTGGTCAGCTGCTTCTAGTCTATCCTCCAAAGATACCTCCTCCGAGCGCTCAGGGCTCTTCAGGGCCTCTTTGACTACATAGGGAGCCGACCTCTTTCGTTTCTCCATAACTGATCTATTGTCCTGTAACAACTTCTACCATTTTAGTAGGGAAAGGTAGTGGAAACTACCACGGTGAGATTTTGAAAAATTTCAGTAAGTTAACACATAATATATAAGCAGATAAAGTAAGCATATAAAGGCAAACCATGAGAAAGTATGCATTGACATGTACTTAGCCTGAGACCTTGACTTATGCACATATGTTACAGAAAAGTGATGACAGAAAATCATGTTTGACTCTTACTTTTCAGAAAACACTTGTCATCTTTTTCTTAACACTTATTACTCATAGAATATAATTCTTATAACATGTAGGTGGACACCTCACAGCTCCCCTACGCATCGTGGGCTCCCTGCTAGTTACCGCATCACTTCCCGACCAACTTGACTGGTAGTGACTATGTCAGAGTTCTTTTCATTATGCAGTAGTTTGTATTTCACCTTCATCGCATCCATCTTATGGCACCCACTAGCGTTAGGTGCTACTTGCTCTAGAGTCCTTTGAAAAGAACCCTTTCGAGATCCATCGATTGTGCTTTGTCGACCCAGGGGTTACCACTTCCAATTTTATGCATTCTAAAGTGGATAAAGGAGATCCACTAGGATATTCTCCCATCCTAGCATTTGGGGTCATGACAAAACATGTAATAAAATTTTCTTTTGAAACCAATGCACAACCCGAAATGCATGTGACATGTATTTGGGACTATTTTCTTTCATATGCAACTTGAACATGTAGATGTTGTGTAATTTGATGAGAATGCAAAGTGTCATATTTTTATCCCTTAATGTTTAGTCTTTTATACTTATTTTGTGTCTAAATGTACTCATTATTCTTATATTTTTATTTAGGAAGCTAACAGAGTCATTTAATGCAAAACAAAGTTAATTGGGCGATTCTGGAAAATTTCGATACTGCTTTGTAATCTGGACATAACTCTCGTATCCGAGCCTCGATTGATATTATTCAAGATGTTATGGAACACCAAGACAAATCTATACAACTTTCATGTTTTGAGTTTTGAAAGATAATGGCTGCATAAAGGTCAAAATCGAGCTTGAAGTTGACGCACCTGCACTGCTAACGTTTCAAAACTTTTGGCCTTATCGTGCAAATCAAATATACGATTTAATTGCAGATGTTTTGGAGATCTGGTGCACGAAAGTTATAGCTGAAAAACACCACTTTCCTAGTTATATTAGGACTCTATTTTATTTTTAACATTTCCCTTAATTAAGTCATATTTGGATATGGTTATTTGTGGATAATGTTTAGAATATTTTAGGAGATTTGGTAGGATTCTAATAAGGGGCATGAACATGTAAAAGAGAAGAATAAAATCATCATACTAGGGCATCTCTCTCCCATCTTCTCTAACTCCTCATTCCAGTTTTCATGATGGTTTTATGTGGCTAAACTTTTATAATTGGTCGAAGGAAACGGAAACC